>NW_027498029.1:0-137353 GCF_021521415.1 Bidens hawaiensis
CATCTGTCTTATTTGATACTGGCGCTGACCTAAGTTTTATATCTGCTGAGTTTAAAAACTCCCTAGGCCTAGCAACCAGTAGGCTAGACACGCCTTATACTATAGAACTAGCCAATGGTAGGCAGCTATGCGCGAACGAAAGAACTGAACAATGTGTAATAGTCATGGGAGGTCACGGGTTCAACATTAACTTGTTGCCAATAGACTTGGGAAGTTTTGACATTGTGATAGGTATGGATTGGTTAGTCAAGAACCACGCGGAAGTTATTTGCCATGAGAAGCAGGTTCGGGTCCCACTGTTGAACGGAGAAACCTTGGTGATTCAAGGGGAAAGAAGGGGAGTTGCGATGAAACTAATTTCGTGCCTAAAGGCGCGTAAGTGCCTAAGGAAAGGGTGCTACGCCTTCCTGGCGCATGTCGTAGAGAAGAAAGGAGATGAGCGAAGAATTGAAGACTTACCAGTAGTGCGCGAATTTCCAGAAGTTTTTCCTGAAGATTTGCCCGGATTGCCGCAGCCGCGACAAGTAGAATTTCGTATTGATTTAGTCCCAGGAGCTGCGCCAGTAGCTCGAGCGCCTTATCGATTAGCTCCATCTGAGATGCAAGAGCTATCCAATCAGTTACAGGAACTATTGGATAAGGGTTTCATACGCCCAAGCTTTTCACCTTGGGGAGCTCCAGTACTGTTTGTTAAGAAGAAGGATGGTTCGTTCAGAATGTGTATTGACTACAGGGAGCTGAATAAGCTGACAGTCAAGAATCGGTACCCTTTACCGAGGATTGACGACTTATTTGACCAGTTGCAGGGATCCAGTTATTATTCAAAGATAGATCTACGGTCCGGATACCACCAACTTAGGGTCCATGAGGAAGATGTGCCGAAAACAGCCTTCCGAACTAGATACGGCCATTATGAGTTCTTAGTGATGCCTTTCGTGCTAACTAATGAGCCGGCTGTATTCATGGATCTGATGAACCGCGTGTGCAAACCATACTTGGACAAGTTTGTGATTGTGTTTATAGATGATATTCTGATTTACTCTCGGACCAAGGCCGAGCATGAGCAACACCTGAGATTGATTTTGGAATTGTTGAGGAAAGAAAAGTTGTATGCGAAGTTTTCCAAATGTGAGTTTTGGCTTAGAGAAGTTCATTTTCTCGGTCACGTTGTAAACGAGAAAGGAATACACGTTGATCCTTCCAAAGTCAAGGCCATCGAAAACTGGGAAGCGCCAAAAACCCCAACTGAGGTGAGGCAATTCCTAGGACTAGCTGGCTACTATCGACGCTTCATTGAGAACTTCTCCAAGATAGCTCTACCACTGACCGCGCTAACTCAGAAAGACAAGAAGTTTGTTTGGGGCGAAAATCAGGAAACAGCATTTCAAATGTTGAAACAGAAGTTATGTAGTGCGCCAATTTTTGTCTCTGCCCGAGGGGACGGATGACATCGTCGTTTACTGCGACGCTTCACATCAGGGACTTGGATGTGTCCTTATGCAGCGAGACAAAGTCATAGCGTATGCCTCGCGCCAACTCAAGACCAATGAAAAGAACTACACAACGCATGATCTGGAACTTGGAGCAGTTGTCTTCGCACTAAAGATTTGGCGCCATTACCTCTATGGTACAAAGTGTATAATTTTTACGGATCACAAGAGCCTTCAACATATATTTGATCAAAAGGATTTAAACATGAGGCAACGAAGATGGGTGGAGTTGTTGAATGATTATGATTGTGAAATTAAGTACCACCCTGGAAAGGCGAATGTGGTGGCAGACGCGCTAAGTAGGAAGGAGCGAATAAAAACGCTGCGAGTCAAGGCTCTAAGGTTGACCATTCACGCAGATCTCTCTACCCGCATCCGAGACGCTCAGCAAGAAGCCTTGAAACCAGAGTTTGCTAAAAACGAATCCCTTGGGGGTATGATTAAGAGTTTGGAACTTAAAGAGAACGGCAATTTATATTTCGCTAACCGCATATGGGTCCCTCTCAAGGGAGGATTGCGCGAGCAAGTATTAAACGAAGCTCACAAGACACGGTATTCCGTACATCCTGGCGCAGACAAGATGTACCATGATGTTAAAGCGCTGTATTGGTGGCCCAATCTTAAAGGCGCCATCGCGACGTATGTCAGTAAGTGCCTGACGTGTTCAAAAGTAAAGGCTGAATATCAGAAGCCGTCGGGGTTACTTCAGCAGCCAGAAATTCCCATGTGGAAGTGGGAACAAATCTCTATGGACTTCATCACCAAACTGCCAAGGACACCTGGGGGTTATGACACGATCTGGGTTATTGTAGATCGGCTAACTAAGTCAGCGCACTTCCTGCCGATCAAGGAAACCGATAAGATGGAAAAGTTAGCCAGATTGTATATTCGAGAAGTAGTTTCAAAACATGGAGTCCCAGTGTCCATCATTTCTGATAGAGATAGTCGGTTCACATCAAGGTTTTGGAGATCATTACAAGGAGCTCTAGGTACTCGCCTTGATATGAGTACAGCTTATCATCCTCAAACGGATGGGCAAAGCGAGCGAACAATCCAGACATTGGAAGATATGCTACGCGCGTGCGCAATCGATTTCGGAGGTAGCTGGGATACTCATCTCCCATTGGTTGAATTTTCTTACAACAACAGTTATCACACAAGCCTCAAGGCTGCGCCGTTTGAAGCTTTGTATGGGCGCAAGTGTAGATCCCCACTGTGCTGGGCTGAAGTGGGTGACAAGCAAATGACTGGTCCAGAATTGATCCAAGAAACAACAGACAAGATTTTTCAGATACGGGATCGCCTTAAGACAGCGCGCGACAGACAGAAGAGCTACGCAGATGTGCGAAGGAAACCGTTGGAGTTTCAAGTAGGGGATAGGGTACTTTTGAAAGTCTCTCCATGGAAAGGAGTCCCCCGTTTCGGCAAGCAAGGAAAGTTGAATCCACGCTACATTGGACCATTTGAGATCCTGGAAAGGATCGGTCCGGTTGCTTATAAACTTCGTTTACCCGCCGAACTCAGTGGAGTTCATGATACGTTTCATGTGTCCAACCTCAAAAAGTGCTTATCTGACGAAACGTTGATTTTGCCGTTGGAAGAGATTCACATCGACAAACAGCTGCACTTCGTAGAAGAACCTATAGCAGTGACCGATTGGAAAGAACAAAAGCTACGCAGAAGCAGAATCAAGTTAGTAAAGGTTCAATGGAACTCGAGGCGTGGGCCTGAATTCACTTGGGAAAGAGAAGACCAGATGCGCATGAAATACCCACACCTCTTTCAGAGCATGGCTTCTGCCAGCAACGTCTCCTAAATTTCGGGACGAAATTCTCTTAACAGGGGGAGAATGTGACACCCGGTAAATTCCCAATCCCTTAAACCAAGTAATCAACCTAAATATTAGGTAATTATATTATATGCGCCTTGCGCGAGCGCACCATATTAGAAACAGCGCGTGCATTTGTTATGTGCGCCCTGCGCAAGCGCGCCATGTTAGAATCAGCGCGTGCATTTGTTATGTGTGCCCTGCGCGAGCGCACCATATTAGAAACAGCGCGTGCATTTGTTATGTGCGCCCTGCGCAAGCGCGCCATGTTAGAATCAGCGCGTGCATTTGTTATGTGCGCCCTGCGCGAGCGCGCCATGTTAAGAACCAGCGTGGGCATATGTTATATGCGCCATGCGCGAATGATTTGGCTTTATGTTTTCATGTACCTTAACGTTATGTTGTCTAATGGGTTGACCATCCCGCATGATGCTAAGGCGGGTACATCCTAAATCGTTTATGCGCGTGCGGAAGGGAACTAACTTCCCCGCACGGCGGGAACATTGAGAGCTAGTTTGTCTGAAGCTCCAAGATGGAATTGACTTCAACATAACTGATCACTATGTTGAAATATCAAGGCCACCTGGAGAATCTACAAATGAAACTCAATGTCCCTAACTGCGAGAAGGTTACGTGCCTACCCGCAGCAAAGAAATGTCCTTCACGCAGAAAGCTATGCGCACAAAGCGATACGCACAGAACACTTAGTCTATTCTCCAGACGTAAGGAGATTACTCCCGCCCAAAAGGAAACAGTAGCGTGTTTCAGAGATTTTCCACTTTTTACTGTACACTGACAAAAGTTCCTGAAAAAGCACACTGTAACATGAAAAGTCAACTGTCAGCCACCCTATTCTCACCAACCCCAGACCTGCATGTCCTGACCAAATCAAATCAAAATCTTTTATCCACTACTCCACTTTTAAATAAATAATAATAATTTCCATACTTTATCATCACTACACCTAGATATGAAGAGATTACAATCCCCTAAAGCAAGGGATTGTGTTCCCTTGAATTTGCCTATAAATATGTAACCTAAATTATCACCCAAAACACACTTCAAACTTCTCTCTTAAGAACTGCAACCTGCACTAATCATCTCCCAAGCATCCGTTGTTTTCATTTCCGATCCTGTTACCAGGTAAGCCTAGAATATAACCTTGAGACCTGCTTTCCAACCCTTATATTCTCCTAATTCTTGATCTTAATATATATACTTGTTATTTAATCGTATTCTAGACCTTCGATTCCGAGGCCAACACCAAGAAAACCCTAATCTCGATTAATCCCTTAACAAGAACCACAGGTGAGTCTCACAGCCCCTATTCTCACTGTTTTCACTATTTTTAAACTGTTTTCGGGGCGAGGGACACGTACTTAAATTACGATTTATCATGGTATACTTACAAGTTATGTAAACGATTATGTTTAAATTATGTTTCATGATGAGCAATGCAAACGGTTATCTTTGGTTTACGATGTATGTGCGCCAGAATTCGAGTAAGTGATCACTTTACCATTGGAACTCTAAGGGTAGGGACTGCTGGTTTGATCCGCCCACTCGTAGGGGTCGCACCTCTTACACAGACGAGTGCCTAGTATGGTCATGGGGCAGTACTATGGGTTTGAGCCCGCTCGTAGAGGTCGCTCCTCTTACGCAGACGAGCGCCTTGTTTTCCGGCACAACGTCAGCGCGTAACCCGCGGGACGGTATTATTTCGCTCGTAGTGGCAGCGCCACTTACACAGACGAGCACGATTTTTCAGAAACGTCAGCGCGTAACCCGCGGGACAGTATTACTTATTTCGCTCGTAGTGGCAGTGCCACTTACACAGACGAGCACAGTTCCCAGAAATGTTCGCAGCGTAACCCGCGGAACGATTTTATCAGAATATGTTGATAGAACTACGTTTTACCAAGCATGTGTTTTAATGATGCTATCAGAATTATGTTTCAGAATGATTTTTATCAAGTTTATGATGCAATACGATTTATCAAGTTACTAAAACTTGTGAACTCACTCAGTTTATACTGATTCAAATGTTTTACGTGTCTTTCAGGAGATAACTAAGTAGCGCATGGAGTCACACTTAGAGCACCTCACGCTGAACATCTAAAACTAGCTTTTTGGAAGATTTTAGTTCTATCCCTTCGATGCGCGTGGTTGTTCCCGCCGCGCAAGGGGATATGGCGTGGAAATCTTCAACAGTTTTTATACTTGGATGTTTTTATGTAATTTTTAAACAATGTAATGTATTTGTATTAAACATTTCATGCGCAATGAAAATCTTACTTTGAATGTTTGCAATGGCCCGTGCTTAATTATCAATCCCCACTCGCGCGCACCCGGCTGTTTCCGCCGCTCAGGGCCGGGTGTGACATGTTCGGTCAATCTCGGGATCAATAACTAGCGGTGATGACCTGTTAGATCTTCTAGTATGCATACACATGTAGGTACCTACACACTAACACAACCAACGTAAACCCGAAAATAACAAAACAAAAACTACAAAATCTAACACACGTTGCGCACTACTCCCCGGAAACGGCGCCAAAATTTGATGTGAGGTCGAAGACTCACTCAAAAATAAACCAAATACAACTAAATAGATAGCGGTAAGTGGGTATCGAACACATGAAGTTTGTGGAAAATGCTGAGTAGCTAGAAAATTAATCTAAATTAATCTAAGTGCAAAATGAAAATTCAATGATTTGGTTGTTTTATTTTGATTAACAAAATTAACTAAAACAATAAACGAGTTTTAAACAATATTAGAAAAATGCTCTCTCCCGATTTCAGGTTTTCAATGTCGATAAAGTTAATGTTTACATTTGAGATGAACTAAACAATTATAGTTCGTGAAAATGCGTTTGAATGTGATAAGAGAGGACTAAGTACTTGGATTACAAAAACGCAAGGTTGTCACTCAATAATCAGTTTAGTATTGTTAACCCTAATTCTCTTCTACTAAATCTCGATTGCCTATGGCACGAAGAACGGATAGTCAAGAACACGAATTTATACCATATTACCAATTACAAAACAAACACACAATCACCATAGCAAAATAATCATATGATTAAAATACTATCTCACCAATAACATAAACGATTAACAATTATCCAATTAGAAAACCATATAATTCGGGAGAGAACAATAAGAGTACTAGCCACACATCGTTTGATTAATCATCACATCAATTAGGTTAATCGACCGAATCATAAACCCAAACAAATGATTAAAATCAACAAAGTCTTGTTCTTGCTCACCAAAATTCGTCTCTAAGGTGTTTTGGATGAAAAGATAATCAGAAGACAGCCCAAAAACGAGTAATAAACTAAAATAAATCGGTAGTTACGATCTGGACCGTGGCCCACGGTCTCCACAGTGGGTCACGGTGGTCTTCTTGCAATACTGGACCGTGGCCCACGGTTCAACCGTGGGTCACGGTGGGCTTCATGGTGACCACAGAGGCCACGGTACGGTGTCCTCTGTGGTCTTTTGCTCATTTGGACCGTGGCTCACGGTTCACACCGTGGGCCACGGTGGACTTCAGCCACAACTCCTTGTTTTCCACATGTTTTGGCCTCTCGCACGTCTCTAGCTCATTCGGTTTCCTCGGTATACACCATAATAGCCCCAGAACCTCCTTTGAACCTACAATTCACTAACAATACCGTAGTTATCTAATTCCACGAAATAAACCAATTCAAAACATGATTATTAACGACTTTTAAATCACTTAAGGGGTGTCCCATGAACCACCCGTCATATTGTCAAATATACCACAACGTGAAAATGGAAATCATAGGTTTATAAGGGCCGCGTACGTAATGTAAAATAGCCCATTAGTGTACAATAATTCATCCATATATATATATATATATATATATATATATATATATATATATATATATATATATATATATATACGGAAAAGATCCAATATAATAATACCTTAACGTACAATAGGTACGAGAATCCATTTTTTCACGAAATCGATCCTTGAAATCGCATCCAAACATCTCGGAATCGTAAATACATATCCAATAAATTATTAGTTCACCGGAGAAAACAGTTTTGGATTGTTAATCGATCAATTATTCACTTTTTTCACGAAAACCCTTTTTAAGCGTTTTAGGGTTTGGTTGAGCATTTTTTAGCGTTTAGTACCTTTACCTTTGTTTTTTTCCTTCGTGTGTCTACCTATCGTACGTTAATATATATATACTTGGTAGAGATACTGTACGCTAATGCCTTAACGTACGATAGGTATATATATATATATATATATATATATATATAGGATCAGGATCATGAGGGAACTTTTTTGAAATTGAGAACTATGAGAACAATTTTGGACTACAAAAAACCCAAAAATAAAAATAAAATCATAAAATAAAAAAATAAAAAAATGAAAAAGATAAAAAAACCAAAATTCGTATTTAACATCCCGGTTTCATAAAAAAAACTCGGTTTAGCCAAATTATATACACATATGTATAATATATACATATATGTACATTTGCATGATTTTTTCGTACACATGGGTATAATTTAAGATAAATGATACTGTACATATAGGTATATTACGTAAATAAAGATTAAATAAAATTATACATATGTGTATAATACGGCGTTTTTGTTATATGAAACCGGAATGAAATATATGAATTTTGGTTTTTTCACTTTTTTAAATTTTTTGTTATATTTTGTTTTATGATTTTTTTTAAATATTTTTTAATGAAATTTTTAGTGGTCTAAAATGGTTCTCAAAGTTCTCAATTTGTAAAGAGTTCTTTAAGGATCCTTACCCTGTATATATATATATTACTATATATAATAGATATTAGAAAGAGAAAGTTCAAATGTTGAAAATTAAGAGATTTACAATAAATTAAGCATAAGGTACAAGTGTTTAATGCATCAAGTCTTAAAAACACATCTGAACATGAGGCGGGCATGAGGGGGACTCAAAATTCAAATCTAGATCTGAACTCGCATACTGTCTGTGGTCACCGCTAACTTCAAATGCATCTCTTCTCTAATCTCTCTCTCTCTCTCTCAAACTCACCAATTTAAATTTCAAACCCAAATACTCTCTCTCTCACTATGTGATTCTGCACTCTTCTATCTCACACACATGTATAGTTTTTAGGGTTTTTGTTTTCCATCTTTGTGTACTGAGTTAGATTCTATACTTCTTAGGTAAACCATATTACTTCTTAAGTTCATAATCTATTTTTGTGTCGGGAGCTTGATTTTGGAAACCTTAGAAGTACTACCGCGCTTCGGGTTGTTGGGGTTGTCCACAACGGTGTTTTTAACGACAACTGTTGGTTAACTTAACGAGATGGTTACGAGCAATGTTGGTTTTATATCGATGTAAGTCTAATTTGAGTATGCTTATTAACCTTAGAATAATCTGAATTTGAAATTTGAAATTTGAGATCCCATTTTTGTTTCACATAATTCTGGATTTCATCTCCATGCATAGTTGTAAATCAGAGCTGTTCCTATGAGTTAAAGGCCATGATACAAACCAGATTGTTCCTCTGAGTTAAAGGCCATGATATCCATAAAAGATTGGTTTTGGACCTCTAGCATCAATGTAAGTTTCCATAAATATTCTTGATGTTATAGTCTTTTATTTTATTTATTTATTGTTTTATTTATTTATTGTGTGGATTATTAGGATCTAGTGCTTCTTGCAATCACTAATTCATTGCAGATACAAGGTTATAATCGTTGTTTAGCGGCTGAGATCGTATCTGTTGTGATTTAAGAACCAGGCTATCAAGGTAAGGTTTAAATTTTAATCCATTATATTTCTGGTTACTATAAGAGTTAAAAGTGCTTCAGAGATTAAAAAATTTATCAGGTCTGTCAAAACTCGAAAACAAATGTGAACAGAATAAAAGTTAAAGAAAAATTAATTGGGATACACTAGCTAAGCATAGGGTGCTTGAAGCAACTTTTATATGACACTTATTTACAATCATACAATATTACAGGTGATTATTGACTAATTACTTATCACAAATAAGGCTATTCACGAGTTTTGGTTTAACTTAATGTTGAAACTGAGCTGAAAATTTGACTCACGCTTGTCTCAGTTTTGAACTAAGCGGCCTCGGCTCAGTGTTGAAACTAAGCAGACAGTTGTCTTGAGCTTTGCTTGGTTTTGAACTAATTTGGCCCATCTTAGTGATTAAACTAAGCTGAAAATTTGACCATTGCTTGGCTGGGTTTTGATCTAAGTTGGCTCGGCTCAGTCTATAAACTGAGCTGAAATTTTGACTCTAGCTTAGCTCGGTTTTGTACTAAGCTGGCTCGGCTTGGCTTCGCTCAGTTTATATATATAATGATTGATTGTGCATACCGGCAGTGTTATATTATGATATTAGTATATTATTCATCTTTTATTCATGCAAATTCATGCAAAATTTAGGGTTGTTATTGGTATGCTTGGTCTTGTGAAAACTGAAATTGTTGAAGAGTAGGTGTAATGGAACTTTATGAACAAGGTATGCACATTTTTACGTTTATGATTTTAATTTATTTATTGAATGTGTAATATTGTAAAGCTTTGATATTTGTAACAGAAAGTGGTCAATGGTGGAACAGTTAACTAATGGGTCTGCATCAACTTTGCACAGAGCGTTCAAGATAATATTTCCCAACTCCTGTAACTTTTGTACCAAGCTTACACAAAGGTGTACTACTTCTGGCATGGTATGGTTAACAAGACTTATTTTACTTGATAGTCAAATGGTTGTCTTTCAATTTTAATTTATTTATCTAATTATGCAGGTGGCTGGCGTGATAAAAAGAACCGAACGCTTGGTGAATCATTCAGCGTGAAGTTTGTGTTTATGTGTGTTCGTTATTATTAGCCAGTCTATATCGATGCAGTCTTATAAACTGGTGATGCTTGTTTTCACTGAAGCTTCTACAAAGATTTAATAAATAAAAAAACAAAATTGACCAACAAATGAACATTAACATATAGTTGTTGTAACTTCTTACAAATGGTGGCCCCAAAACAATCTTAAATATTTGCAAAACGGTTCATTAAAAAAAATATAAAAGATACATTAACACTTTGATCAAGTTAAAAAAGTTTAAAATCAATCTTAAAACTCTCCAGTTTTGAGAAATTTTAAGCGGGTCAAACGAGTTGGGTAAATAGGTCAAATGTCCTAATGTAAAATAGTTCGATTTGATTCAGGTAAAAAAGATTATGTCCAAAAGAGGTTCGGTAAGAACGGATTCACGTTAGAGCAGGCTGATGTATAAAAGGTCCAATATAAAGCGCATGTGTATATAAATGGTCTGAAATAATCCTCTCATTTGTGTATATGCATGCATGTAACTATTTTTTATGTATATATGTACAAAGATAGATTCGTAGACCCACTGTAGAGAAACTAACCTTGATGAAATATATATGGATGCATTCCATTTTGAGACGTTTGAAACCAGTGCACCCTAGATAACCAAACAAACAATAATAACAATAAGCGCAAGCAAATGATAATTCTTGGAGTACTACTCATAGAAATGCACAATTTGGTATGATGTTTATATTTTATACACAGATTGTTTACATCCCTACTTTTAAAACATACACAATGAAATGATAATATGATATACGTGACTAATAAGCTTTATGACCTCGAGGTTTTCAAGACTCGCAAGGTACCTTGATGATCGTGCAAACATAAAATCACCACATAGAAACGCGACTCTTGAACGATGAACATCCCGACCCATGCACATCCCTTGCCATACGTGACTAATAACCGAATTTTCACTTTTTTGGTTCGGTTTAAGATCAAAACCGACCCATGCACATCCCTTGCCATATGTATACACATGATATGCAACTACAAAAAGACTACTAAACCATAATTCTGGTAGTAAATTAGTTTAAAGGAAGGGATTTGACTTACTTGTGAGTAAGAATAGGATCTGATTTCATGCTTCCGACATAGATTCGTACCTTTGCATGATATCCACTTAATGTTGCTCCAAGTGTACCTACATTTAGCATTTGAATCTTTCAAAAATGACGAATGGTTTACAAATATTTAACACTCTTACAAATTTATAATAAATACAATTACCTATATTAACATGTATATCATCATCAAGTTCGACATACATATCAGGATCAAATCAGCATATCTAAAATCATTTTGGCTAATGTTGCAAATTGCTCGTTTTTAAGACACTCATCGGATATAAGAATGTGCAACAATTGTACGACTTCAGCCATTGGTATTTTCAGTTTCTTAATGTGTTTAATATGTCTTGCTCAAACCTAGAAAAACATTATTAACAGAACATACTTATTAAAATTAATGTCCAAGTATGTGTCTCTTGATAATTAAGACTGTTAGTCAATACACAGAGCCGGTCCAATAGCATAATAAACTAAAGCCCTAGCTTTAGGCCCCCAAACTTTAAAGGCCCCATTTCCTGGACAAAACAATTCCTTGAACGTTTATATCAATATACTTTCCATATTTATGAAGTAAGGTTTATGTAGTCCACTGGTGTCCAAGTTTCTTTCTTTTTTTGAAGACAGAGGTTCGACTCTCTTTCTCTTGCTTGCCACTTATTTCTAGTACATTTCTTTTTTCATTTACTTTTATAATACCTGCCATCTTCACATCTAAAAAGGCACTCCTCAAAATGGTTCTACGCATAAGCTGGAATGAATAACCACATAGATACCCAACTGCACGAAACAATTTAATTATCAATAGATTAGGGGTGTAAACAAACCAAGCGTCTCGTGAGCTACTCAAAAATCGACTCATTAAAAAACTGAAACTGAGCCGAGCTAAACGAGCTTATTATTTACATAACTTTTATTCAATATTCTTAAATAATGACTATTATTATATGCAAACGTCTCGTGAGCTACTCAAAAATCGACTATTATTAGTATGGTGAAAATAACTGAATTACTATATACTAACAGGCCCGCACAATTAGAATTTTTGAATTTCTAAAATCTCAAAGTACTTCCCAAAAGCTGTATTAATGTTACTATATTTTTTACATGCATATCGTCTACAGAAGTTTGTTTTTTTACTAAGATCCATCACAACATTTGTTTTCACCATCATAGTAGCTCTAATAAAATCAAAAACATGTTTTAGGCATTAAAAAAAATAGTAAATTAAATAAAAAATCTATATATCAACTATAAAAGCCAATTCTAGAAACTTAACAAACATGTACCAAGATTGTTGACTGATGATGCTAGGAGTAATATGCTGAGAAGGATAAGAACCATTTCAAAGCAACATCCTTTTTTCTTGGAATCCAAAAAATCAAAACTTAAGTCGGTTTACCTCTGAAAAAGCCCTCTGCAGCAAAATACAGGCAAATTACGGGCTGTAAACACAAATGCTAGTTGCCACATTTGTAGGCAATACAAATGATTAGTTTAATAGCAAAACAAATCTGATGACCCAACAAGTCATAGGCGATTTTGCACAGGGGTCAAGAACAAGAAGACATCTCAATTTAATTAGATCATTATTGTAACAATATTTAAAAGCCATTGATGCTAAAGGTATGTACCAAAAGTTCAAACCCATATAAGTATAAATACATTTTTGAGAGGTACCAAAATTACCAAATGTACACAAAGATCACACTTAGCATATAATGAAACGGCAAAACTGCCTTTTGCTATTTACAGTCACAAACATTGATATAGGTAAATATGACCTGGCAGATAATTAATACTCACAATCGGTCTATTTTGAGCATAGAGGTAACAACCATTGTTCTTTCTTAAGATAGCATGCTTTAATATCAATGAGTGTCCCTGAAACAATTAGCAAAAAGTTACAAAATATTGACATATTTCTCAGATCTGAAAGCTTTGGTAACATCAGCAACAGCAGATTTCGACGAATTACCACTCAGAAACAGATTAGGGTTGGGCGAAATCGATGGTGTGTCAGGAAAAACAAGTTCATCGCCAAAGATCCATCGAGAATCATTCAGAAAACGAAGAGAAACAGAAAAAGGGAAGCTGCGGCGAGAGAAAACCTAAAAATTGCTGCCTGAGAAATAACACAACCAGAGTAGATTTTAAATTTGAATCTGAATCTGATTATGCACGTGACACGTGACCAGAGAACCATTTTAGAGGGTTGTGTTTACTTATGCAGAAGTGGGTTGTATTTCAAGCATTAAAAACAGTAAAACTCTTAAATTTAAGAGTTTGTGGGTAATTATATTATTGTCCTTCCTATATGTATTTTAATATAATATATATATATATGATTAGTATCATTACAGATACCTTAAATTATTGAATAACTTGAAATAATTCTTGAAAACTAACGTTTTTTATAAAAGTTTTTGTATGTTAGTTAAGTGTAGCTTTATCATTTTTTATATTTATATTTACGATTACTATTTTGAAAATTAGTTTTTATACATATCTATGGTTTGTTTTACACATATGTAAACTTGTTATTTATATATGTAATTAAAAATTTTTATATAAAATATGATAAAACTACTATTAAATAAGGTTAATATATAAAAAAATTTAAAAAAATGTTTGTTTATTTAGAGTTCCTAAGAGTTCTTAATTTTTTTAGAGTTCTTAAATGATACTAACCCTATATATGATGAGTATCATTACAGAACTGTTAAATTATTTATGAACTTGAAGGAACCATTGAAACCTAATATTTTTTATAAAATTTTTTGTATGTTAATGTTATTTGAGTGTAATTTCATCATTTTGTATATCTATATTTATAATTACAATTTTGAAAATTAGTTTTAATACATATCTTTGTTTTATTTTACACCTATGTAAATTTGGTAGTACATAAATTTTACATATATGTAAACTTGTGATTAAGATATGTAATCAAAATTTTTTATATAAAATATGATAAAACTACTCTTAAATAATGTTAGTATATAAAAAAAGTTTAAAAAAATGTTTAATTGTTTATAGTTCCTAACAGTTCTTAACTGTTTTGGAGTTATTAAATGATACCAACCCTATATATATATATATATATATATGTCAACGAAGAGGTTTTACATCTACCGCCTTTTCTTCTCCTTTTCATGTGATAATCTCTAGTTACTATCAATCGAAGGTGAAAACTAAAAACTCCTTATCAGTTTTAATGCACGTTTAGTGTGATTTTCCGGTTAATTTTATTAATTGACTTACAATTTAACCAGCATAATATACAGATACACAAACGAAAAACATAGTTTTATTGTGATGAAGTGAAGATAGCACCAACCATATTGGGATTTGTTGCGTTGGTATTTTGTTGGATTAAAAGTATATGAATAAGACATTTGGATAGCGAAGAAATGGTGGGCTCTGTACGTTAGAGATCATCATCCACTTTGAATTAATTATTTATTTATGCTTCCTTTTTTGTGACTTTTATAATCCAATAATTGATGAAATTGTTACGTGTAAGAACCCTAGACCGTGATTTGTGGGAAATAAATGAGTGCAAAGTACGCATATGCGACACGTACCATTCTATTCAAACCGGCCACCAATAATGTTGTCTTTCAGTTGATGAATCATGAATCTATCTTTAGGATATAAAAATGAGTCAAACGTAATTGTATTGTTTTAATTCGTTGAATAAATAAAAATATCTTTGTGCTTTTATACAAAAATACTCAACGTTACGTATTAGGTAACTCTCGATACATGATCATATGAAACGTCAGAATCGAATACTTTGGATATTGGATAATAAGTATGCTTGACTAACAGTAAAAAAATTGGGTATTACAAGTTTACAACAATGCTAAAACCTTTTGGATAGGTTGCAATGTCTATAGTTGCATAAGTAGCCAGGTGCCCGCGTGAGTAGTGATGTACTCGAAAACACAACTGGTTTTAGTACATTTGTAACCTCGCAACGACATGTACGTAACTCGATGATGGTATGCATTTAACGTGGCATCAGACGTGTAATCGGTGCCACTAAGCCTGCCACACAAGACCTATACGTGAGCAATCCGGTATATATAAACAATGTCATCCGCATAACTGATGCTTAAATGCGTGTAACTCGTGGCCAGTGGCGACATTAATCAAGAAACAAAGATGAAACGTATAGTAATTTCACATGAACTACTTTTTTAACCCAATTCGTTTTGATGGACCTGTTCCGACCCAAATATTTTTTTAACCCGAAACCTGTTTTGACATGACACATTCGATCCACACCCATCCTGACATGAACTGAATTAACCCTATTTTGTATTAACATGTTCCAACTGTAAGATGCTCCGACACCATTAGACGAACCTCCCTGACCCGTTGCAAGTAATAACTGGAGATCACGTAAAATGTTATTTTTTTAACAAACTATAGCAATACCATACTCAAGTAAAAGAGAATAAAATGCTCGTTTTTATCGCGTAACATTTTTGAAAAAAATATTAATGTATGAAAAAGTTATGTTCGTTAAAAAGTCATGCGAGTAGTTGTTTAGAATAAGGGAAAAATGTATAACTATTTAATAAATTACAAAACTTATTTGAAGTTGAAGGACCATTATTGTAAATTATATATGAATGAGTAAAAACTATATTACCCCTACATTCTTAAAATTTTATGCATTGTTAATTTTACAATATGAAACAAGAGTGGTACCTCCTAAGATTTAATAGATCCTTCACTCGTATATAATATATACTATAGATATTGAGCAAGACATATCAAATTTAATCCGAGAGCATTATGATTGTTACAAAACAGGAGGTTAAAAGAAAATAAAATGAACAAGTTAGTAAGATTAAAGGGTGTGGATACCATTTAACTTCATACTTCACACTGCCACATCAGCGTCTAATCATACCCCACTCTTCTTCATCCTCTTCCATAATATCAAGGAAACTAGGTTTGTAACCAGTATTACACACGGGTGAAAAAACAAATAAACAAAACAGCTCACTATAAATAACATATCCAACAAACACTATCATTTTAAATAAGTTTTTTTTTACCAAAAATTAAACATTTATATCATTTACATATTAAAATATCATAGTTACAAAAAGTTACTATACACCTAAGAACAAAAAATCATAAGACAAAAACAAGTTGCTATCATATTAGCCAACCATCAAGTTTTTTAACATTCAATCCACACGAACTAATTTTACTTCACAACCTAACCAAAAAAAAAAACAAAAAACAATAAAAAAAACAAAAACAACCTAATTAAATATACAATTAAAATATTAACATTTTTAGTAATGTTTTTCATTTGACCTTTAATAAACTTGTTAAACACAAGTTTCTTACATGTAGGATTATTTAATGGTGTCATTCTACTTAATCTAATGGTAAAATTATATAATTAAATAATTGTGTAACCTAATGTTATTCAAAACCACATAATTATTTAACCTAATGGTATAATTCTATAAATAACAATAGTTACAAATTATAAACAGACTTGAACATATCTATTATATATTTAAACTTTAACAAAAATTACAAAAGACAATTCAATACATGTTAAAAATACCATATGATGTATATAATATATACTCTATTAATCTACTTAATCTAGTATTACATTATTCTTATGTACTTAAAGTATAACAATAATTTAAATCACTTATGGAAGGTGTGTTACCTTAAGCTTCTTCTCCATCCTCAAAATATATTGGAAAATCATCAAAATTAGATTCTAATAACCATTTCACCTTATTACTAACCTCATGTTCCAACTCAAAATGTGTTATTTGTTTTCTTGCATTAATAAGTTTTAAATCGTCAAACTCTTTCAACAGTACCAAATAATTTGATTCCAACAATAATTTAGCCTTGAAAAATTTTTGTTGTCCATTTTCAAACTTGATAACAACATTATTTTGATTCGGATAATAAAAGAATTCCTTGATATGTAAAACAAGGAAAACCTCTTGCTCATGATCAGCAAGTATTTTGTGTATGATATTGATAAGATTTGTTTCCTTTTTAAATGGAAATGGTCTCCTAATTCCGATTTCATGAATTTGGCGTTTAAACAGGTTGATGAAACATAACCGATTAGATATTATCCTTCACTATTGTATATAGATCACTAAAAACGAACTCATATTTCCTCAAAACCCTACAATGTTTCCAATTAACAATTGTGACCATTTTTGGTTTAGATTACTAAGAAAGCTAAACAACTTGAGCTTCAATTTGATTGATCAATTCATATTGATTAATCAACGGATCTAGTTATCTGATATGTGCATGTGAGTAATAGATAAAGAAAGAAGTGTATGAGTAGAAAATTGGGCAGAGTAACGGATTTAGAGTAATAGGATAAACACTTGTAAAATTGCTTAGATTGAATCAGTCTATATATAGATGACGAATGCCATCCGTTACACATTCCGTAACGAATGGCCTTCATTCGTCTTCATTACATAAGTATATTAATGGGTTTAGCGAATGACTCATTTGCTATACCCCATTCGTCAACATTCCATGACGAATGGTATAGAATAATAACGATTAGATGTTCATTCATGATACATCCTTAATGAATGAACATAGTTAAATACGAATGGTCTCATTCGTTAAATATCCTTAACGAATGTGCCTTTTCAATAACGATTGGGACTTGCAAATACCTAAATTGCCCTTACATTAAAATAACAATAAATTACAAATGATTACAAAGACTCGAGACGACCAAAACCGTCCCAAACCATCCCTCAACATCTGGATCCAACGAGCTCGACCCCTTTGCTGATACTTTATCTTTCTTCTTTGTTATTTTCTCTAGCTGATCTTCGGCAGCTTTGATATGTTCTTCAGTAATTGATGGAACACCCTGATCAACATTTGAACGTCTGTAAAGACCAGGGTCCGCCTCTACCGTCACATCCTCGATCTCAATTTCCCCGTCCTCATAGATAAACGACGTATTCCCATGTGGAATACTCGTATCAAACTGGACTTCCTTATCGTTAATTACCTCAACGTCCTCTTCTGCCATCAACGCATACATCTATTCATCATTCAAACCCAATAACAAAGAAATTTGATCACGAGACAAGGCATGATCAACGAACTCACCCTCCTCGATCTCATCGGTATTAGAGGTTCTCATCACAACACCCTTCTTGTAATCCATAAATAATATGGTGTTAGCTTTGATGACTACATAGGAGTGGCATTAGTAGTATCATGATAAACTACCATCTATCGATCATCGCCAGCACTACTACTCGTACCTGCAGCAGATGAACCATGAGCTTGTTTCGGCTCACTGCCACTTGAACCAGCAGCATCAGGGTCTTTATCAGTGTCACTATTCTTCAGCTTCTTCAAAGCGTCATGTTTACATGTCAACTGAAGAATGAGTTCCTCTAGGTCCTTTATCATATCCCCCTGAGTCGTTACAATCTCACAAAGGTATTTCGTCTCATTTTGGCAATAAGAGATATAGCTCATCAACCGGTGTTGATACATCAACATCTGATCCTGCTGCCGACGGTCGGCTGCTATTTGATTATTATATAGATGGATTAAACTTAGTAACATTCCCCTTTGTTGAGAATGTGGCAATGTATGAAAAGTGGGAGGCATAGGCCGCACCGGACCGTGTGGACGTGTAACTCTCATAAAATATAATGACGGAGGTTGTATCGGAATCATTGTAGTAGCAGGAGGTGTAATCATCGATGTTACAGAAGGTGTGGGCAATGGAGATAGCACGATTTTGGAATCAAGGAGAATCTCGGATGCGATGATACCTTTATAGTGAGAGTGATAGCTAGGGTGCTAACAGTAAGCGACACCACCGGCCTTTGTTGCACAAATGACCTTGGAATATGTGGACCTATCTCAATACCAGAACCATGTCGAACTCGACGCTTAGCCGGTTGTTCGGTGAATTTTGCCTTTCCCTTTCGTTTACGTTGAGCAGCATAAGAGCTAACTGTCTCAGCCTCAACATGTCTACTATCACCCCCATTTCCACTGTCTCCATCATTTCCACCATCATCACCCCTACGTTCCCACCTGGTTCATCTTCTCGTTCGGAATCCGAGTCGTCGTGGATCCAAAGGTCAATAGAAGGACATACATAAGCTGGATTAACCAAATGACCAATCAGGCGTTTGGTCCTAGGACGATCCTCAGGCGACTGATTATGATAAGTCTTCATTCTCTTCATTGTGTCAGCCGTCATGTGTTCTAGTTTCAACGTATCATCTTCCAACATCTTATCGATCACAAGGTCAGGAATCAAGTCTTGTATAGTTAACTGAACGAATCTTGGATACATCAAAAACTTGCTGCGACGATTCTTGACCAGAAAACTCTCATTAGATGATAAAAGATAAGCTCGGAGATATTGAACGGTTTGTTCAATATTAACGCCACGAATGTGGATTGAAGCATAATCTGACATTCGTCAAAACCACCCTTCCGTCCCTCAAGGAAATGGATCAAGACGTGTAATAAATACTTGTATGGGGCACACAAGTAAGCCTTGTTGTATAGGTAACGGTCCAGGTCTCATGTATAGAATAACCTCTGAAATAATCCTCGGATCTAAGCTTTATCTAACTCACATGGAATTTCCATGTTGTCATAAAATTTCAGGACCCGGCGTATCAGACTAGGAGTAATCATCATAGTCGTCTTGTTAATCTCTGCAGCTATCTGGTTCTCCGATTCAACATACTTAGCCGTATCCCAAAATGGGTGGATCACACTAAAATTTACTGGAACATTAGCAGTTATAGCATAATAGATCCGGTATCAGCGTAAGAAAGTAATAATATCTCTAAACAAGTATTCATCAACAAAATTCTCCTGCACAAACGCACATATATTGTGCTTCTTTTCATAAGCCAATTCAGGAGCAGCTGGTACCTGTTGTTGTTGTACTTGAGGTTGTTCTTGCTGTGCAGCAACATGTGGTTCAACAGCTGGGGCAATAGGATCCTCTTGAATGATAGGATCAGGTTGTGCTGGAGCATCTGGGATTATCTCGTCAACCATTTCTGTAATCACAAAACCCGAAAATTAGTAAAACAGAATTTAATTAAATCAAAAATAAAATTTTTATAAATACTTAATGCAAAGTTCATTCCGATTAAGTGTCATTCTCTAACACATTCGTTATGACGAATGGTTTCATTCGTTATAACGAATGGTTTAATTCGTTGTCTCATAAAGACAAATGAATGAATAAAGAATGAGTATGACCATTCGTGAATTATATAAAATTAATAAGAGGTTCATTCGTTACAAAATCACATGAATATGGTTGATTCGTTATTGTGGTTCAACGAATGTGTTCATTCGTATCAGTTAGACACGAATGAGGTGATTCGTTGATGATAACGAATAAGAACCAATAATTATCTTTGTTTTACTATCCAGAGTCAAGGTCAGAATTGAGAATTCTTGGACAGTCAACATGTACCCAGATTTAAATTAACCTATGAAACACGATGAATCAATACAAAATTTGCATCAAGACTCGTATACTCATCGGTTATTACCCCTAATAAACCAAACACTCATACATCATGTTTTACTGGTATATATGATTGATATTGAAACTCAATTAAATAATTGATTAATTAACCTAGTAAATCTGAATCAAATTTAAAGAAATTTATCACGTTTGATTGGTCTTTACCATATGTTTCTTAATCAATCTACAAAAGCTAATTTAGTGAAGGTTGGAAATTTTGGAAACTTTTGGCAGGATTTCTTTCTGGTTTTTGCAATAAACAAAGTGAACGAATGAGGTGATTCATTCACCCACTATACAATTTATATGTTTAGATCTGCACACTACTCGATGCAGACGATTAGGCACATTAATTAATTCAAATTAACGAATGACCCATATTCGTTTCTTGATTCGTTACCAAATTTAACGAATCAAGAATAAGTCAATTTCCATAACGAATCAGTAATGATTCGTGCTTCGTTCGTTATAAATACAAATGACGAATGCGGTCATACGTTATTTGTGTAGTAAAGCGATTGAGGTTAACAAATAAACAAATTCAATATACTTTAAAAGTCCAAATGACCATCATTCGTTATGCATAGTAATAACGAATGGGTTCCATTCGTTATTTTCAAAATAACGAATGGTGATTAAATATTCAATTAAAAATGAAAATTTTCGTTTTCAATAATTCACAATTAAATAATGCATCGAAACCCGTGTCCCGATGAACTTTACTTTAAGATCTATACCGTTCAGGGTAAAATGCAATACCTTAACGTGTTTTACGTTCAAAACACATAAGTTAAGTGAATTAACTTAAAGCCGATTAACTTAAAAAGAATTCCTTAAAATGAATTAAATAAACGAATTAAATAAAAACATGGGAATACCTTTTTGGTAATTTCTTTTTCAAACTAGTACCACTTAGCTCGGGAATTGAAAATAAAGTAGAAATCAAAAAATAAAAACAAAATATTTTTGGATTTTGTATATTTAGAATTAAAAACAAATAAGACTAAGACAATATGAGATCTATTCTATGAAAGTAGTACATATTTTTGTTAGTTAAGCAGAGAATCATATTGACCAAATCGCCCTTCCACCTCAATTTTACATTTCAACGTTATTATGACTAACGTTCAGTCGAACATGGATATTGTTTTCCACTTAAATCTTAGAACAAACTCTAAAGAATTTTGGTGATATGATTTAGGTTTAATTAAAGCACAGATTATCAGAACCTATCAATTCAGGGTTAATTTGATTTTTACCATGTCACCCTAACTTGACTTAAACCATTAAGCCTGAAGATCAAAATATATTATTTGTAATTGATTAAGCAATCTAAGCTCATTATCCCCACTACAAGGTATACCCCCGTTATCAAGCAATACACCAAGCTTGTTTTGGTAGTGAATGAGCATGCACGAATTCATCTGTAGGCTTACAGACATTGTATCCCATGGGGTCCATTTCTTACTGGTATTAAGACGCACGCAAGGGAGAAACAATGTATGACTCACAATGAATTTTGATCAAGTCAGTAGTGAGTTTGTACGAAGTACAACAGTGATCGAGTTTAATGACTTAGGGTTTGCTCTAAAAGCTTTTGAAATATTCTGAATTTGAATACCCTAATAATCAGCCACATAAAGACTTATAGTATCCAGAATTAGGATGCATCCAATCAATACAGGATTTAAGGCCATAAGACCATATACCGTTGAAGTGTTAACCATAAACTAGATGCATGTCATTTAGAACTTTTGTTTTTTGTTGATCAAATAGACATAAGGCTTGAGTATGACAGGCTATTACATTTCTACCTTCATTACTGAGACTTTTAGAAGAGACTAACACCTCTTTAAAACTGGGAATTCTTATGTTTATATCACATACTTTACTCTAACGGGTTGTTCAAGACCTACCAATGCACCAATGCAACTAAGCACACAGTATTTTATGCTTATTTCTTTCTAGATATGAGACTAGATGATCAATATACTATCATATTCTCTTTTTGCTTCAATACTCATTTTTTAGGAGCATCTTTGTAATTTTTTTGTATTTTTATTTGAATGTTTTTTGTTTTACTATACACAAACAAAAATTACAATATTTTTGTATTTTTTCCTTTTTCTACCCCAAAAAACCAAAATATGAAAATAACTAAAGTAAAATAAAAACTGTGCAAACTAAAAGTTGATTGTCCGAACTTAAGAATATCATTAAGGGTTTTCAATCCGTTTAATCCAAGCAAAACATAAAGCGAGTTTTATCAACAGCTTTGGTAAATAGATCCGCTTTCTGAAAATCCGTGTGCACCTTCTCCTGATCGATTAATTTCTTTTCGAAACAATCACGGATAAAATGATATAGAATTTATATATACTTCGTCTAAGAGTGGTATATGGGGTTCTTCGTAATACAAATTACAGCTAAGTTATAAATAAATATGGGAGTAGTAAGAAACTTCAAAATGTAATCCCGCAAGTCTTGCTGGATCCAAAGTACAGGTGAACAACAACTCTAGGAAACCACATATTCTGCTTCTGCGGTTGAAGTGGATATCGTTGTATGTTTCTTACACTGCCAAGAAACAAGTCGACTTCCTAGAAATTGAGAGCCTGCCGTAGTTGACATGAAGTTGATCTTGCGTCCCCCATAGTTCGAATCGAAAAATGTAGTGAGATCAAAGCTATCATCCTTGTGATACCTTAATACGATGTTAGGATTAACCCTCAGATAGTGACGTATAAGTTTAACCGTCGCCAGATGGGTCACTAGGCGACTCGATTGGTAACAAAACGAGAAGTATATGTTTAACCGCCTCAGATAGTGAAGTATACGTTTAACCACCGCCAGATTAACCCTCAGATAGTGAAGTATACGTTTAACAGCAAACATGATATTAGGACGAGAAGTAGTAAGATACATTCTAGAACCTATCATACCTCGGTATAGGGTAGGGTCAACGGTATCCTCCAATTCTTCTCTTGATAAATTGTGACCCACAGTTAGAGGTGTCGAAAGGATTTTTCTGGCAGTTATCTTTGATCGGCTCAAGACGTCGTTCACATATTTGTCTGATGTTTGAAAATTCCAGCGTCAAACTGATGAACCTATAACCCTAAAAAGAAATTTATCTCCCCCATCGAGCTCATCTTGAATTTTTGTCTACATTGACTTCTCAAAATCCTTACACATCTTGTCGTTTGTAGAACCAAATATGATGTCATCGACATATATTTGGACGACGAGAAAATCTTCACCGAAAGTACTGTACAAAAGCGTGCAATCCACAGTGCCTTGTCCGAAGGCACTATCCGTCAGATGGTCAGCAAGTGTGCCGTACCAAGCTCTCAGGCTTGGTAAAGACCATAAAGAGCCTTGTTAAACGGTAAACACGGCCAGGATAAACCGGATCTTAAAAACCAGGAGGCTGTTTAAAGAACACCTCTTCATGAAGTTCCCCATTAGGAAAGACACTCTTGACTTCCATTTGATAAACTTTAATATTCTTGAAAGATGCATATGCCAAAAATATACGTAGAGCTTTGAGTCTTGCAACCTGAGCATATACTTCAGTATAATCTATGCCTTCTTGCTGATGAAACCCTTGAACAACTAAACATGCTTTATTCCTGAAGATGACCCCATGATCATCCTTCTTACATTTAAAGACCCATTTGGTCGTAATAGGCTTCTTAACTCTATCAGGCTTATCAATGAGATCCCATACACCCAGTTGATTGAACTGCTGCAACTCTTCTTGCGAATCTCAACCCAAGATATATCAATGTTCGATTATTCTGTTCAGCCACACCATTCAACTGAGGTACATATGGAGCACTATATTCTCGATGGAATCCTTTTTAAATACAAAAGAAGTCCATTATTGTATTCTTGAAATCTGTACCATTATCACTTCGAATATGTCTCACCATATGTTTCTAAAGTGATTCGATCTTGGTGATTAAATTTTGCACAAGAACTCGTGTCTGATCTTTATAACGCATAAATAGCACCTATGAATACCTCTAATAGTCATCAGTGACATCTACGCAATACCAATCTCCAGCAATACTTGCACGATTCACAAGACCAAACAAATCCATATGAAGTCGTTCCAGAGGAGTATCAATGGAATTAATTAACTTAGACGGGCGCGCCTTCTTCTTTTGCTTGCCTTTTTTGCATGCGACACAGTGATTGGTCAGCTTGAGGTGCTTCAGGGAAACCCCATTCACCGTGATTTAAAGGTATGTTTTTTATCTTAAAGTTTACATTTTTATAAACTTTTAGTCTTGAAACACGAATCTAGACTAGATCGGCTCTAAACGAAACGTAAAGTAATGAATTTGATGTTTAAACGAACCTAATAACTCATAAACATGAACGGCTCGTTAAGAAACCCTAGATCTAACTTTGAGCACTTTTAAGCTTAAAGATTCAAACTTTATGTATTCCCGAGCCGAGTCTTAGCCGCGGATGGTCAAGGGAACGCTTACGGGATCGGCTAGTGTCGTGATAAAAGCTTAAGGGGTAAAACATGAAATGGGGTGGACCCCATGTCCAGCCCGTGATCACTGTTCACGTCCAAAACCTGCGGCCCATCTATTCTGTTTCACCCAGCTCGCATACAATGTATGCATACATAATCGCATACACTAAACCACATCGCATACACCCTGCCGTCACACACAATGCTCAATCGATCACATTAAAGTCGTTTACAAGCAAACTCGATTACAAAGTGTTGTTTGCTTTTAGATCAGTCGCATACACTGAACACGATTACTCCCAAACCCGATTTCAATCAAGTGCCTTGCCTAAAGACGCAACCTCTGTGACTCGAACACAATTAGGATCGCATACAATACAATCTATTACAGAGTTACAATCGCTTACAAATGACGACTCGATTACAACAGAAACTCGCATACAATTATCCCAGACTCGTATACAAGTACACTAATACCCGGACTCGTTTACAATATACATACACACTCGATTACACTGTGATTCTCTTACAATCTGAGTTGCTCACATTGAACTCGAACACCATATCTTCGATTACAAGGAAGATCCGATTACAATGGGGCATGTCGCATACAGGGGAACCATGAAGCTGTCCTCATCATCAGTCGAATTCATCATCATCGATTACATTGTAATCGATTTTGGGGGACTCGTTTACTTGGATCTGCTGTGAGGAAAATGAAAAAAAATAAAAGAATGAAGAAGGAGTAGGGACGACCTGATGGTGAAGTTGGGCCTTATGTTCTTATTCAACAGGCCCAAGATCTAGCCCAAGCCTGATTACAAACCCATAAACCCAAATGAGGCAAAATTAAGCGATAAGGAGCAGCCCATTAGCGAACAGTTGGATCCGAACCCAAGACCCGAACACCGAATACCCTAAACCCGCTATAGTTTGTAAATTAAAAAGACATAGTTAAACCCGTTAAAATTTATTAAACAAAATATAAATAAATAATAAAGGTTTTATAATCATCTCGTTAAATATAGTTAACTACGGTTAACTTGGATAGAAAGTTGGATGAATCTGATTAACATGATTCGTTATCTACTTAACGTAGTTAACCTCGTTAGCTCAGTTAAGTTAATTTAACAATCTTCGTTAAATAAGGAGACCCCGCTAGATCATTAAGACTTAAGTAATGAGCTAGCTTATCAAGCAAGCTTAGTTAACCTCGTTAACTTATTTAACTTAATTCAATAACTTGGTTAACTATGTTAGTCAGTAATACGATAAATTAACACATATATATGTTAACAGTTAGCCGGGCTCCATTAAAGAAGGGGAATACAGTTAATACAGAACACAAAAAGGATCCAAGTGAGTTTCTAGCCCCATTTCCTTGTTATGTTTTCAGGGCTGTGTGCATACTCGATGTGACAGTTAATACACTTACCTTAAATGGTAAGTGTATGCCATGTATGATATATGTGATAGATACGACTGATTTCTTGTCGGTACGTGAACGATCTTCGGATATTGCACGTATTACCAAGGGAAGAGATTAGTTCCTTACATGGATATTAAATAATAGCTTATATACAGTGTTCCTTCTATGGATAATATATAGAGTTCCTTCTATGGATAATGTATAATGTTCCTTCTATGGATAGCACAGTGTTCCTTCTATGGATAGCATAGTGTTCCTTCTATGGATAGTATAGTGTTCCTTCTATGGACAATATAGTGTTCCTTCTATAGATAGTATAGTATTCCTTCTATGGAAAGTATATAGGGTGTTCATTCTATGGATAATATATATATATATATATATAGTGTTCCTTCTATGGATAATATATGTATAGAGTATTCCCTCTATGGAGAATATATAGCATGGGCAATAGTAATACTTCTTTTAATAGATATTACGTGACATTCATCTAATGGATATTTATACGAGGTTAAGATATGTATGTACATACGATATGCGTATGTATCGTATGTCTTTTGATTAACTAGAACTCACTCAGCGTAGCTGACTTTTAGTATGCACGTAGGTGAGTAGGATGAGGCAGCTCGCTTGAGGGGAACACGTGGCAAGAGAATAAGAGACTGATATCGGAAGACTCAAGACGTTTACCAGTTTATGTTTAATTACTTAGTTTTTTTTGAAAGACAAAGATGTTGTTTATGACAAGTTATGTAATGTTTTATGAAAGTTTTTATATTCCGCGAAGTTATAATAAACTCTGATTTGTAGAACTGTGTTTATGAGAAAATCCAACGTCCAAATGTGAGGCACCGGTAATGGGGCCTTACATGATCTAGCTTTATTGATCAAACCTTAGTAGTGTCATCCTTAGATACCAGTGTCTTGAGATTATTCAATACATTAGCTTGTTAGACCTTCAATATGAATCTTACCTAGGTAGACGGTTTCTCCATTGTTTCCATGTTTCATTAAGTGTTTTGTAAAGTTAAGTTAAGTTTTTTGATTTAGTCAAAGTAAATTAGCATTCATTTTCAACTTTTAATTTAGAAATAGCATTCATTAGACACACATCAAGTTTGATTTTTTCCATGCATGGAAAAATAGTTGGTTGCATGTTTCATGAGACATTTAAGTCTGATTCAGTTTCAACTTCTTTTTCAGAAGTCAGTCCCACTCCACTAGCTTCTTGAAAATTTTCCACTTTATCAAACATTGCAAGATTAGCTTGATTGCCATTGCCCAACATTCGTTGATTCCAATAAATCCATTCAAGTGTGAGTAGAGCTTGTGATCCCACTGTCTTTGAAGAATCTCCCCTAGAAGGCTTATCTTTCACTTCAGTAAAATTCGTTCCTGAATGTAACATCCTTAAAATTTTTATACCAATTTTGTCAATTTAGGAAGTTTAGGAACCAATTAGTCATTTAGCTAAAGATATATGGATCGACACATGTCCTATGACTCATCCCCATGAAAAAGACATATGTCATGTGGTGGCAACATGGAAGAACACATGTCAACATGTAACCACTCGTATCCTCACGAAGTAACATGTGGCTAGTGACTAATCAATTATAATGCCACATGTCGACACCAAATAGCACGACTCATCATCAAGAACGACACATGTCGCATGTTGGTGAGTGACGGTCCGACCGAGGATGGTTATAAATAGTGAAAATGGGCTCCTTATTGTGGCATCTAAAAACACAAAACCACTTTCACTTTCTCGTAGTTCGTGCCATCGAGTTGGAGTTCTGACGCCACTCTTGATATTCGACGTTTCATACCCCAACACCCTACCTATAGTAGAAGTACTCATCGTTCGTCCTTAAGCGTTATACCCATTTTAAGGTAAGAGTAATGTTTAAGATATTCTACTTCATAGCTTAGATCATAGTCGAGGGTAGAGCATAAACCTTGGAAAGTTTTTAGATATATTTATGATTTTTTATATATATAAAGGCTTAAAAAAATAAACGTTTCTTTATTATTAAGAAATATAAAGTTTTACATGAAAAGGTTATCGTTAATTGATTTTCTTCTAGACAAAGAATCATTAATTTTTAAACAAAAGATATTTATAAATAATGAAACAGAAAAGCGTGAAGGGCATGTAGTAACTGGAAGGGTGACAATACCGGTAGTCAAGTTTCTTCTCTAAGGAAAGTAATTCGTATAAATCCCAATCAACCACGGGACCCGTTTACTTTCCTAGAGAGCTTGACAAGAGTGTTCGAACATACTAGGCCAAAGCATGCCACACCAAACGTTATGCGAACTAAAATAAGCATTTTGAATAAAAATAACGTTTATATCAAAATAAATGTTTTATCAAGGTTTAAAGCTACAAATTAGATTAAGGTATAAAGCTAGATCAGTTGATCTAGATATTCATACCAAGATATTCTTGGAGCTATAGGTTCGAGATAACATGCACAACATAAATCAGTAAAGACATTTTTGTCATAACAAAGGTGAGTACATTGACTCTAAAACTAACGCGAAGGCGTTAAACATTGTACATATGATTTACAAATTAAAACACATGGCTTGAATGATTTTCAAAACGTTTGATGCATAAAGTTAATCTAACGACATAGCATTCAGGCCATAAGTGCACGTATATTTGGATCCAAGTTTATACACGTGTAATGGATGAAAGGCCGTAACATGGCTAGTAAGAGAATTCTCATCCCATTTCCAATCCTTATCTCTATAATTACACTAAAAAACACTACATTTCTCTCTCCTGTTCAGTTAAATAATATTTTTTATACCTTTATCATTACAGTTTTCTCTCTCCTCTACTCACAACCAATCCAACAAATATTAAAAAAATAAATAGGGGCAAACAATTTTCCCCAAATGTTTCCCCAAGTTTACAAAAAATCACTACATTTCTCTCTCTACCCTATAATTTACACTTACAATCACTCATAACTCCACCCTATAATTTGCAAACTCCTCACACATAATTATAGGGGATGGGATGCGAATGATCTAAAGAGACTTAGTCGTAGGCATAGGTAAAGCTACGGTCAATCTATGTAAAAAGACAGGTGTGCTCCATGGTTGTACCCTCGGATGAAACAGTCCCGCTGAGTGTGTAGATATACTAAAACAAATTATGATTGAACGAGTTTTAAATTCTTTCCAACATAAAATACTTTGTGTCTATCAATGTTATTCACCAGCTTTTAGCTAACGTACTATTTTAAACATTTTCAAGTAATCAGTAATAAGTGATAAGGACAGTAGAGTAACAAGGAGACAACTTATTGGAGATATAGAAGGATCCGTGGGCTCATTTTGTTAAACTCCTTGTAAAATATGATTATGTAAAAATAAATGTTTTATATTATCAAGGGTATTTAAATCCCTCTTTATATAAAGAAAAATTTTGTCAAATGAATTTTCCTCTACAACAAAATAAACTCTGATATATTTTGAAAATCAATACCAACAATTGGTCATACGTCTATGCCCCTATGGCCGGGTGTGACAGGTTGGTATCAGAGCCATATGTTTTAGCGAATTAGATATTTGTAAAATATCTAGGCTTTAACCAAAATTGTTACGGATAAAATATTTATGTTTCTAGTGAATGTTAAGACATAGTAATTAGCACCTACTTCTTTTTCTCATATATAGAATGTCAAAGAAATGAAGCGCACAAGCTTCCGTTCTTAACAACCGTGAAGTAGTAGAGATATCGGACGTTATTACCGGTACGTTTCGTGTAAATAATACGTATGCTAGGGTTTTATTTGATTCTGGCACAAATCAAAGTTTTGTAGACTATATATTCAGTAATCTATTAAAAACCCTTAGTAAAGTGTTGGGATAAGAAAATGAACTAAAGGAAGAATGGAATATTCTAAACCACCCTGAAAGGCTAAGTATTGACATTGTGCACACTTGGACATCCAAGCAAGCTTTTACTCAAGCATAGCAAGGTATTTTGCCTTCCGGGCAGAGTTATCTTCATGAAGTATTCCTTAGTGATAATCCGAGTTGGGTTCACTTCGTCTAGCAAGGTGATCTTCAGGTTAAGAACAGTTTTCTTACCAGCAAGCTCTTTACTAAACCAAGCTAATGAAGCCAAGTAATTTGGAAGATCTAGCAAGGTTTGATTAATAAACAGTAGTCTGAGCATGCTTTGGGAAATTTATTCAAGAAAAATTCTAAGGACTTTCTCTAGCAAGGTTCAACTCCGAGTAAGCTACAGTGTTACCAGCACAAGTCAAACAATGTTACTTGCACACTTTGGGTAGCTTAATAAGTTATTAAATAACAAAGAGTTGATGAGATTCATGAAGAATAGTTTGCTCGTAGGATCATAACATGAAAAGTTTGCTGTGATCAGGAATATTGAAGTCTGCTAGGTGAGTATTTTCTAAGGAAAATACTCCAAGTAAAGCCTACCCGGGAACTGTTCCAAAGCATACTTCAAGGTTACCAGGCCTACTCGAAGAGGATAAAACACACAAAGTCTACCCAAAGACCTTTTTTACACTTAGTATACTTGTATTATGATTTCTGAATATGTATTAACGATTAGGTTTCTAGAAGGAATGACAGCTGTCAGGTGGCATGCCTATAAATAGAATGTTCTAGGGCACGCCACCTAACGGACATTAGACAGACACCTGAATTGATTAACAACGGTTTGACGGCTAACATACTCTAACGGATATTAAGCCTAGAATCATATCATTCCTTTCTTAGAAACCTAGTGATTTCCTTTCTGTAATCGACTTACTATTTATGGAAATATTTTGAGTGAATCTGTGTGTGTGTGTCTTTATTGTGTCCTTCAAGCAATAACTAGCGTGATATTGATTCCGCATTTGATACACTATTATTCTTCTCAAATCTAGCTGCGTCGTTAACCTTCTTGTCAACACTCTAAGTGTGGGTAACGACAAAGATGGATTGAGTGATCAATTGGGACCGACAAGTGGTATCAGAGCTGAGCTCGACTACCTTGGTGAAGAATAAGTTGCTGATTATTGACTAAATATGTGTGATTTGAGGACGAAGGGTGACGTCAGCTGAAGCACTGTTCCATTGGAGAGTGACGTCAGCAGCTCTGCTCTTCTTTTCCCTAGAACTTGTTCATCTTTACTCTAAATCATGCTTTATTCGGACCAGATTCATCAGATCTGAGTATCATACCTCAGATCTGATAATTTTCTGGAAAAGTTTAAATTGAGGTTTTATGTCAAAAGTTCTTTCAAGTCTTTGTGTTTGCTTTAAAATCTTTTACAAAATGTCTGGTTACGAGGAGCATGAGGTCTCCACTAACAAAATTCCTAGGCTCTATGGACATGAATACTATGTAAAGTGGAAAGCTTTGTTTGAGGGTTTTGTACAATGACGTGGACATGTTGAATTCCATCAAGAATGGACCATATGTACAAGAAACAGGAGCAAATGCAAACCAAGCCGTTGGTTATAGGATGAGGAAAGTGGATGATCAAGCACTTGCTATGATTAAGTTGGGTCTGTCTTGGGAGATTCTGACCAAGGTTGCACATCATACCACTGCCAAGGCTATGTATAATGCAATTCTTGAAATGTTTGAAGGGAATTCTGAGTTGAAGAAAATCAAAAAGGCAAGGCTCAAGCAACAACTTGAAAGATTCAAATACAAAGAAGGTGAAAGGCTGAAATCAATTCTTGAAAGATATTTGGCCATAGTGAATGAACTCATAAAAAAAGACTATGTGATGACTGATTTTGATCTTAACACCAAACTGTTGTCATCTTTGCCTAAGGAGTGGTACACAGAAAGCAAGTTCATCATTCAAAAGCCTGATTTTGAACAGCTCAAGCTTGATGATGTAATCTGTTTCCCCAAGCGGCTGAAATAGAAATGATAGAGAATGAGATTATGAGAGAAGAAAGACCTTATTTCCAAGTGAAAAACACAAATGCACTCATTGCTCCTATGGGAAACTTAACCACCAAAAACCAACAGCAAATACCTATCATTGAAGAACCTACTGAACTTGGTAGTGATGCACCAAAGGCATTTGTTGGTGGTAGTTCAAATAACCAAGGAAGCCGATAAAGGTTCAATGTCCAACTCATTGATGACAATGATTCAGCCTCCATGACTAGTGGACATTTGCCTTATGCTGGAGGAAATGGTGGTTAAGGAAGTGAAACTCAAGCATTGTTTTCTATGTTCACAGACTCCTACAATGCTTTTGGGGCAAAGAATATGGTTCACAGTAGCATAGTTCAAGATGATTTAGAATAGATTGATGCAGATGATCTTGAAGATATGGACTTGAAATGGCAAGCTGCAATGCTGGCTCTTAGAAGCAAAAGGCTATATAATAGGACTGGTAGATCTCCTCTATTAGGGCCTAATGAAAGAATTGGGTTTGATAAATCAAAGGCCATTTGTTATAACTGCCAACAGCCTTGGCACTTTTCTAGAGAGTGCAATCAACCAAGAAACTTTCAAGGGAACCAGTATCAGAACCAGTAACCAAGAAATCAAAACTAGTATCAACAGAACCAGTCAAGAAATACCAATTACAACACCTTTAACAACAAACCCAATTTAAACAACTACCAGCAACCTCAAATGAACAATCAGCAGGTAGTACCTCAAAACCAGAACTACCTGAGAAACACTAACCAAAACCCTCCAAATCTTCCGAATAACAACAATAGAAACAACCAAAACCAGCCTAGAAATCAAGGGAATGTAGCACTAGTTGCTCAACAAGAAGGTGGTTTTGATTGGAGTGATCATGCAGAAGACATAACCAAGGCCAATGTTGCTTTCATGGCAAAAATTGAAAATGAAGCTGGATCTTCTAATTCTCAGGTACATCCAAACTCCACAATTGAATTACTTGAAACAATTGATGCATTGAATGTGAAAGTAGGCAAGTTGGAGAGTGAATGATTAAGAAAACAGAGCATGATAATTGTTTATCAAGCTAATGATGTGACTTATGAAGAAAAGATCAAAAGTCTTGAATAAGACTGCATGAACAGCTACAGGACTCAGTCAAGGTATGTGACTGAGATTGAAGGACTAAAGATAATGGTTGTTGAAGAAAATGTGAGAAATACAACACTTCAAGTTGAAGTTGAGTTTTCTAAGAATCTAGTTTCCACGGGAAACATATGTGGTATTTTGAACAAAGATAAAGAAGAAGACAAATACAAAGTTGTTCATCCACCTTTTAATAGTAGATATTCTCTTAAAGTTGATAAGGAGAAAAGGGAGGCATATATCAATCAATTCAAAGATGTGTTCAAAGACAAGGAAGATTTCATTGAACATTATGGAAAAGTTATTGTTGATGAACAACGAGAATTTTTGCTGAAAGAAGATGAGAAAGATGAAAATTCAATTGGTGTGCAATTTTCTGAAGATGACTTCAATGAACATGATTTGGGCAAGGATGATTTAAGTGACTCCAGTGATCAAGTTTCAAATGAATAAATCCAAGTTGTAGAAAGAAACTGAGGGATAAAGAAGCCTGACTCAATTACTCAACTTCCATTATTGCCTCCTTCTACATAAAAAATGAAGAGACTAATTGAGAAGATGAGATGAGAACATGTGTGATTTGACATATGTGAAGGGTCTACAAGAACAAAGGTGACTTAGAATGCTGTAAGGCCACCAAGCAGAGAAGTATTGAGAAAAATCAAGAACAACAACAAGAAGAAGCCTAAAGAAACTTTTGAAAGTTATCAGTCTATTCCAGTGTAGCCAGTCTTCTCAAGTCAAGAATTATTTGGTATTGGAGAGGTTGAAACTATGGAAGAATATGAGAAAAGACAATCATGACATAAGGGAAACTTGGATGAAGAGCCTATGAACATACAGAAAATAATCTTTGTGAAAAGCAAAATTTAAAGAAAGGACATAAAAACTAAAGAGTTTGTGCCTTTCTCAATTGATTTTGATGGTCTCAAGACAAAGAAAACACTTGGAATTGAACCACCCAGACCAAGTTAGATATTAAAAAAGGGAAATGTTCATGAAAGTCTCAAAGGAAAAGTGTGGTGTAAGAAATGTGATGTATATGGTCACCACACTGATTCTTGTCATGAGTGGTTCACCTTCAAACCATTCCATGTTCCATATGAAACAAAATTTAGTCAAGATTTTGCATTTTACAAACAGAAGTATGATGAATATTTAAGAAAAGGAAAGGTCTGTGAACAAGAGATAGAAAACAAGGAAAAGAAGAAGACTATTGAGAATGTAAAGAAAGATTATAAGGGTGTAGTAAAACCAAAGAAAGCGTGACTGAACAAGTCAAAAGAAAAAATCTTCTTATCAAACCTGAATCTGCTGTGAAATGAAACAGACATCCATAGAGAATTGTTCTTAATAAGGACTCAAGATCAAATAAATCTGATGATTCTCAAAAATTACCAAACAATGGGATAAAAGGGAAGAGGAATGCTTTCTCCAGAAAGAAACCAAAAAAATTGAATGGTGATGAGAAGTTTCTAATGAAAAATGGGTTTGAACCTCATGGATTTCTTTGGAAACCAAGAGCCTGATGAATCTGATGCTTGTGAAACTGTTTATGAAAATCCCAAGCCTATTTATTTCACATCCAATGCAGCTATTGTTATTGAAACTGATGATTTGCAAGTTGATTCGGCTTGCATTTCATCTTCAAACTAATATTTGTCTTTGGTACGTGGATAGTGTATGTTTTAGGCACATGACTTTTGACAAAAGGTCACTTGTTAACTATGAAGAGAAATTTGAGGGTCCAGTAGCTTTTGGTAGTGATGAGAATGGTGGTAAAATTGTTGGAAAATGGATTCTCACCAATGGAAAAGTGTCATTTGACAATGTTTTATATGTAGAAGGATTACAATATAACCTCTTAAGCATATCCAAAATGTGTTATAAGGGTTATAAGGTGGGATTTGATGATTGATGTGCTAAAAATAGTCAATTAAAAATCAACTAGATTAAACAAGCAATAAAAACTAGACCTAAGACTCAACTACAGAAAACACCGGCAAGTGAACCGGTCAATTGTATTAAATCTAAGTAAGTCCGGAATATCGAACCCACAGGACTCTATAAATTACGTTTATTAACTAATTAGACTCGACTTACGACACAACTATTTATTATAAATGTTTTAAGGGGGCTTTTAAGAAATTAAATGAACGAGTAAACTAGAAATAGGCAATAGAACACAAGATCGAAACCAATCAGAGAAGGAATTTACCTAGGTAGGAATCCCATGTATCAACAATCATCAAGAAATGGACAAATAACATGATATGGAAACTGATTTCTAAATGTATTCATCTAACAAACCCTAAAGGACCCTCAATCGCATCAAGTAAAATCCTAAAGAATAATTATTAGATTATTAAGCAATCAGTTATATTGATTTCCATACAGTTATAAATTAGGGTTAATTAATAGTATCTAAAGCAAGCAATCTTACGAAACACTAAGCCCTAGATAACTTGATAAACTCATCATGACATCATGAACAAGGATCAACACAATAAGCAAGAATATTGTCAATAATCTATTCTAGCATGCGATTGACCAAGACACATGAACAACTCCTCACCTTACAGCTATTGGAATTTAGCAGTACATTTAAAACCCTATCCAACTATCAACTAGCTTCTATGATCTAATAGGCCTATTCTACCATAATAATCAAAACAACATGTAATGATTAAACATAAACCCTAAATCTAAAGAACAAAATCAAAAGATTAAAGATCTATGTGAAGCAATAGTTAATAGTCAATCAAGATAACAAACATCCATATGCATCATGAAAGAAAAATCAAGTCTTTTACTATTAATAAAACGAAACCATAATCAAAAAATTAGTCCAAAGCAAGAATCAAATCAACACATGTTCATCAAACCTAGGTGGACATGAAGTCTAGCCTAGCATAGTCATAATCAAAGATAAATAACTAAACCAAAGAACAAAGAGAAACATCATGAAATATAATGAACAAGAACAAAGATAAAGAACGAGAAAACCCGTCTTAATCGACCCTTGAACACCCATATGAAAGCTCTATGTTCTCTAATGCAATCAACCTCCAAAAACCCTTCAAAACCTTGGTTTCTTCTCTCCAAATCGGCTACCAAAGTGCATAGAATCGGCTAGGTTTGATAAGAGATGTTTATATAGAACAAAACGGGCTTGGACTTGCAAAAAATGGTTGACCAGTGGCTCCAGGCGCCGCGCGTCCGGGTCTGGCCACCCGCGTCGCGCAGCACGGCGTGCTCTAGGAGTAGCCCAGGAAGTTTTCATGTTATTTATTACTTAAACTCGCTAGATCTCTTCCTTAGCTTCCAAGAAACGATAAGAACCCTCTAGACCTTCTTTCCCTTGATCACCAAGCCACCATCTACATGAAAATAAATCAAAAATCTTAAGTAAAGTAATCATGTAACTGTTACAAACAAAACGAACATAAGCCTCGCATGAAAAGATAGAAAGAATTATGTTTAACATGCAAGACAACAAACGAATCAAAACATGATAAATATGAAATACTTGACTCAAAACCTTAATTAATAAAAGATAAACAAAACTCGAACTAAAATGAACTTAAAACATTAAATAAACATAATTTTACAAGGGATTCGAGATGTATAAATAGATGTATATCAAATATCCCCATACTTACACTTTTTTCGTCCCTGAAAAAGTCTAATGCAGTTGAATCAGAATTTCATATGTAGGGCTTACATGTAGCGTGTCCTTTGTGGTCCGTTTCTTAATGGTAATGAGACGCGAGAAGGGGACCCCACATGGCTAACAGCGTGGATGATCAAGTCTGTAGTGTATTTGTACTTTTGTACTTTTGTGATTATGTTTAAAGACTTATAAGGGTTTGCTCTTTTTGGCTTTATTTTAAATATCCACAACCCCACTTAGGAATTGTTAATACCCAGATGAATAGATTGCATATAGACCCACGGTCTTCGGACCCGAAGCATCCCATCAATACAAGATTTAAGGTTATAAAACCATACGCCAATTTGGTGTAAAACACTAAACTAGCAGTTTTAAGATTTATATCACAGGCTACACGTCATATTCTAACGTTATACCTACCCATGCATCATATGATAACATATTCAGATTTATAAATCTTTTAATATTTCCACATTTCATACCAATAATTGAGGCTTGAGTATGGCCCGACCTATCATTACTTATTTTCCACGGACAAAACGCTTTACTCACAAAAGATTTCCGTTTTAACCATTTTATCAAATTTGCCATTTTATTTTCAAGGCTGAGCCTACTGACACATCACAAGTTAAGTGCGTTTTCTATTATTTATCTCATATTATTAGTAGTCTGAAAAACTGATTTCCCGATAAATATCATCATCTCCTACTTTAACGCAAAAAAACTAAATTCAAGTGACATTTTTATAAATTTATTAGTGCGTTTTTTTTTTATAATTTTTTAATTTTTTTTAGATTTAAACTATGACTCAAATATCCTATCCCCACATTTAAATTTTGCATTGTCCTCAATAAAATAAAGTCGGACTACAATAACTAAAACTCTAAAAATTATAAAAAAAAAATAAAAAGTTAATATTCCAGATAATGGAAAAGACTTAGCTGGTAATATGCGAATGAAAACATGATGCCAAGGTCTTCTTTCATGAATGCCCTCCAACTACGAACTTGCTCAGCAAATGGTAACTCCGCTCACACACACGAACGTAAGCGGCAAAACAAAAACAAACATATCTAAAATGTATCTTATCAAAATGATAGATATTATGCAATTAAAGTATTTTACCAACCAACAAATAAATCATGAATAATTAGCAGCAAATAAATAAATAAAAGTATATGGCTCGGCTGCTCCATCCCCACACTTGTCTTTTTCAATAAATTTTCCTTGGGGACCCTCTCTCTAGCTCATACAAGTTCTCTTTTACCTAGAAAAACACAAAAGAAAGAAGAACTACAAAAAAAAACTACGTTAGTGAGTCGAAGAAAATAAAAATAAAATGAAAGAAATTATACAAACTCTACACTTAAGTTTTCACTCAAGAACCCATGCTATGCGAATCACGTGGCGGACCGAGTGGAGCTTCCTCCAGCTCGGTAAAACTCCAATGCCCTCAAGGATACCGAATCACGATCCGACCATTCGTCAACCTTGGTCTTCTTCTTTCTAACTCCGCGAACCTTCCCAAACTTTCGCTTACCACTACCCATTTCTCCAACACACTTCACCATTTCCCGAGAACTCGAAACCTCTGTTCCTTCCCCACACTTAAACTCACAGAACGGGAACCGTCAAGACTAAGATCCATTCCCGAAATAAATGATTCTATCGAGTAAACTATGTGACATGGATCAATGAGACCGTCTTGACCACTCGGACGTATCATGGACTTAGCCAAATAGGTGGCACAATCATCACTGGCTCTAAGAGTGATCTTACCTTCAAACACGTCAATGACCACCCTAGCAGTACGTAAGAATGGACGACCTAAAATAATAGGAACTCTCTCGTGGGCCTCCATATCTAAAACAACAAAATCAGCGGGGAAAACCAAATTATCTACCTTAACGAGCAAATTCTCTATGACCCTCCTTGGATACTTAACAGAACAATCGGCTAAAGACAACGTCATACAAGTAGGGGTGAGCTCTCCTAGGTCTAGCTTTTCATATAAAGAATATGGCATAAGGTTTATACTAGCTCCTAGATCGGCCAATGCTTGAACGTCGTATCACTTCCGAAGAGACATGGAATGGTAAAAACACCGGGGTCGGGTAATTTCTAAGGTACTTTATTAAGAACTACTGCGAAACACTCTCCATTTAGGGGAATAGTCGAAAGCTCCTCTAACTTATCCTTTCTTTTAAGAAGGACTTTCAAAAATTTGGCATATTTAGGCATATGCTGAAGGACTTCTACGAATGGAAGGTTGACATTCAATTGGCTAAATATATTAAGAAAATGCTCATAATCTTTCGTATACTTTTGATTCCTTAGACGAGAGGGATACGGGACATAGGTTAGGTCAATGGTGTGTGGTGGTGTTCGGACTCCAATCGGCTTCTTATCGGTGTTTTTCTTAACTGGAGGCTCTATGATTGATGTTGTATTTTGTTACTTACCTGGAGCCTCTACCGCTATATCCTCATCTATCAACTCATCGTCCCCATTTTCCCTAATTTCTCTACTAACTACCTCTAGACCAAAAACCCTACCACTACGAGTGGAGATGGCTTCCAATTGAGCAGCCAGATTAGTTTGAGGGATACTTGAAAACTGACCTGGGGGGCCTTTCTTCTAAACGACGAGCAATATCACTAACAGTCCTTTGAATATCGAGAATAGAAGATTGTTGATTATTGAAGTGCAAATCGTGTTCGGCATACTTTTTCTATGTAACTTGATCTCTCTCCAAGATTTGCTTCATCATCTCTTCCAAACACCCAATTCCACCGTTCGAATCCTGCACATTATTTTGAACATTAGTACCATCGGTTTTATTATTATTAAAATACTGACCTTGTCCTGGAGCATAAGAATTTTGAATTCCGGGTAGTGAACCCGACGGACGCCAATTAGCACTATTCTGATTTGGGTTCTTGTAAGTGTTGCAACTCTGACTGTTGTTATTATAATTGTTTGGAAACCTAGTTTTACCAGCAACAAAATCGACCTGTTGATTCATCGCTGAGCACTCCAACGTGCCATGTCCACCCCTACAAAAACCACACCTGTCCACCATGGCCTTCAGCTCCTTAACCTATCTAGTTAGTGATTCCAAAGCAACAGCTACACTAGTATCCAGATTAACCTGGTCTACACCTTAAGCATATGAGGATGTACTGCTGACGGGAGTGGAATTCCCGCGATGTGGCACTTTAGTAAGGTCCAATTGAGCGAAGCTCTCAAACATCTCGTTACACTCTATGACATTTTTCCTCGCCAGTTTTATCCTCCTGCGGCCGTGTCGAACCGAACTTGGGTTTCGTTGTTCAGCCCATTGTAAAATTTCTCCACGAGGTCCCATGGTGTGAGACCATTATGTGAAAAACGAACTAGCATGTTCTGAAAACGCTCCCAAGCATGACAATATTGCTCCCCCGGCTCCATGTGAAACGAGTGAATCTTATCACGAAGAATATCCTCTTTAGCCGGTGGGAAGTATCTCTTGATAAATGTAGAACGTAGTGCTTCCCAAGTGGTGAACGTGCTAGGTGGTTGCGTGTCAAGTCAAGTAGCTGCTTTACCTGCAAGTAAAAACGGAAACAGATGTAAGAAAATAGCATCTTCGGTAGCACCTTGTAAATTAAAAGTTTTAAGAACGCGGTAAAGTCGGTTAATGTGATCCGGTGCATCCTCGTCATCACGCCCCGTGAACTGATTAGTTTGAACGATATTGTTCATGACGTATGCCGGAATTTTCCATGAGTTGGGATTGTCGATCTGGGGAACAACGATGCATGACTGGTTTCTGGTTAAGCCATCGAAGGCTTGAGCAGCAATTGTCCTATCGTCGGCCATCTGAACGTCTGGTTGACTTCTCAGACTTTCAGGCGGGGAACTGGTTGGTGACAACTTTGGTGTAGGACTGGCTTCTGACGATTGTATCTCTGCTGACGAGCTAACCTCCGTCTTCAACGAAGAAAATTACTGATTTTCCAGCGGTGGTCCTTGCGAACGAAGATGTGGCATAAACCTTAAAGACGTAACGGACTAAGTGAGTAGACTAAAAATAAACAGTAAAACTAAATTAAACTAAACTTTAATTAGACCTAAGACTCAACTACAGAAAACACCGGCAAGTGAACCAGTCAATTGTATTAACGCTAAGTAATTCCGGGATACCAAACCCACAGGACTGTATAAATTACGTTAATTAACTAATTAGACTCGACTTACGACTCGACTATTTATTATAAATGTTTTAAGGGGGTTTTTAAACTAATATTAGACTAAAAAATTAAATGAACGAGTAAACTATAAATAAGCAATAAAACACAAGATCGAAACCAATCAGAGAAGGAATCTACCTAGGTAAGAATCCCATGTATCAACAATCATCAAGCAATGGACAAATAACATGATATAGAAAATGATTTCTAAACGTTTTCATCTAACAAACCCTAAAGGACCCTCAATCGCATCAAGTAAAATCCTAAAGAATAATTATTAGATTATTAAGCAATCAGTTATATTGATTTCCTTACAGTTATCAATTAGGGTTAATTAATAGTATCTGTTGGTGCATGATGCCAATAGTTCAATATCTCGTGCTTATTTGTGTCTGTAATTGCTTAAACTGTTGGTCTTTTGTTAAACGTGTTATTATATGTTCGCCATTTGTTTTAGGCGAACTTGTGAATGTAGCGAAGTTATGAAAACTTCGCCTAGCATGTTAGGCGAAGTTGTCGAGGTTTATATATACCTCAACTTCGGCCATTTTGAATAAGTGGGTTTTAGTTTTTTTGGTGAACGAGTTGTTTTGTGATCTTGTTATCACGTGTTGGCGATTAGCAATATATCAAGTTTACAGTATTATCCAGTGTGTTTGTTTTACCGATTCAACGTATTACTTGTCTTACACTCGTATCGTATTACGTGGGGATTCCGCAGCTTCGTGTTACGAGATAATCCTGTGTAGATCCGGTGGGAACCTTCAGTAACTAAAGCAAGCAATCTTACGAAACACTAAGCCCTAGATAACTTGATAAACTCATCATGACATCATGAACAAGGATCAACACAATAAGCAAGAATATCGTCACTAATATATCCTATCATGCGATTGACCAAGACACATGAACAACTCCTCACCTTACACGATTGACCAAGACACATGAACAACTCCTCACCTTACAGCTATTGGAATTTAGCAGTACTTTTGAAACCCTAACCAACTACCAATTAGCTTCTATGATCTAATAGGCCTATGAGAGCATTTTGCTCTGATAATCCTGTGTAGATCCGGCTGGGAACCTTCAATTGGTATTAGAGCATTTTGCTCGTGATTGTGCGGTTCGGGATTATCACACGGGTGTTAAGATCGTTCCGTTTGACTTTTCGTGGAACGAGTTTACGTTGATATACCTCGTTTTTGTCTTTTGCCCTTCATCCCTCATCAAATACACCTTCAATTCACCCTCGCGTCCCTCACAAACAACCTAATTAAACCAGCATGACTCGAGTTTACTGAAAGATACTGATTTCGTTGCATGGAAAGATCGGTTTGAACTGTATGTGAAGTATCATGACGCGAAGATGTGGGTTTGCATTTAAGACGGGTACATTCCTCCAACGTCCTTGTTTGAGGGTCGAGAACAGATTAAAAAATACAGTAAGATGGAAGATGATGAAAGAAGATGTATGAGGCAGAAAGTAAAGCTCATGCAACTATAACCATGGCTCTCCCACAAGAGATTCTTCATACTTTTAAGAAATACAAAACTGCTAGAGAGCTATGGGAAGCACTGGAGAATAGAAATGAAGGAAATGTTGGAATACGTACCTCCAAGACAAAGCTGCTGAAAACTCAATTCTCCGTATTCAAGTACCTGAAAAATGAATCACTTGATGACATTATCACACGTTATTATCATCTGATGACAGAGCTAAATAACTACTCCATTGAATATAAAAAAGAAGAGATAGTGGAGAAATTTCTTGATGCTCTTCCACCAAAATGGGAGATGTACACTGTTCTGATGAGAGAATACAAGGACTTTGATAAGATTGATTTGGAGACGGTGGTAAATAAGTTATGAAATTTTGAACTAAACATGGCTCGAAAAGAGACACACACTGATCAGGTTCAGGATCCGGGAATGTATGGTGCTAAAGTCACCCCGAGCTCAAGTTCAAAATGAGAATCCACTATGGATGGTTACGTATGTTTCGTAGCAGGAGGTAGTAATTCCTCGAAGCCTCAAACTACAACTGGAAATTTCTCATCCAATGCTTCCAGCAATAACTACTCACAGATGCCTATGAGTGTGAAATCTGCTGAACAACAGTTTGCCCTCTCTGCATCCTTCATTGCATCTTATGAGAACTATATCAAAGGTAAAATAGTCGACCTTGCAACTTTGGATGAAGACTATGATCATATCGATGCTGATGATCTGGAAGAGATGGATCTGCAGTGGCAGATGGCTATGATAGTCAGAAGGGTAAAGAAATTTATGAAGAAAAGGGGTAGAAAGTTTGTTGGAGAAAGACCAGGGTTTGATAAATCAAAGGTTCGCTGTTATAACTGTCAACAAAATGGTCACTTTGCTAAGGAATGTACAAATGAAAGAGTCGAACGAAGTCAGAACGGGCCTGCTCAACAGAATGGGGGTGGTAGTGAAAATAAGGCTATGGTAGTCAACAGAACGGTGGATACAACAGGAATATACAAGTTGAAGAGATGTTCGAACAGGCAAATCTGGTAAACATTGAAACTGGAGGAAGTGAGAGGGAGACGAGAGAAGATCAAGCATACATGGCAGAAGTGAACGATCAGCTCTCAGAGGTAAGTTCTGAACTTCGTTGTGAACAATGTGAAAATCTGTCTGATCAATTGAAAACATTAACTAATCAGTTTGTTAGTTTGGACACACAATTTAAAACCTTAAAAGAAGATCATCAATATTCTAAAACTAAAGCGAATAGTTACTCGGTAAAAATAAAAGCGACCGAAAAGGACATCAGAAGTCTTAAAGCCACTCTAGCTGAAAAAATACAAGTGATTGATCTTAGTTATGAAGTGTTAGAAGAAAAGACCAAACTAATTGCTGAAAAAGATAAACAGATAGCTGATTACTAGGTTAAAGTGGTGGAACTAAACAGAAAAATTTAGAATTTCTTCTGATATGTTGGATCACCATGTGCTCAAACGCTTCAAGATGGATTATAGCACTCCATTTGACAATCCAATCTTCGTCAATCACAAACTGGGTGCTGATTCCGATGGTGATGATGATGTGGATCCCACTCAATATCGGGCAATCATAGGTTCCTTAATGTATCTAACCGTTTCTAGACCTGACATTATGTTTGCAGTTTGTCTTGTGCTCGTTTTCAGGCTAACCCGAAGGAATCCCACATGAAGGGAGTGAAGAGAATCTTACGGTATCTCAAAGGAAAACCTAAGTTGGGACTATGGTACACGAAAGGGGGGGAACTGGATTTGGTAGCTTACACCGATTCTGACTATGGAGGTTGCAATCAGAATAGGAAGTCAACAACCGGTGGATGTCAGTTTCTCGGAGGAAGATTGGTGTCGTGGCAGTGCAAGAAGCAGACCTCTGTAGCCATTTCCACCTGCGAAGCAGAGTACATGGCAGCATCAAACTGCTGCTCCCAGGTTCTATGGATACAACAACAAATGCGCGATTATGGTCTGAATTTCACTCAAACTCCTATTTGCATTGATAACGCTGCTGCTATCTCAGTAACTAACAATCCCGTTAAACACAGTAAAACTAAACATATTGACATTCGTCATCATTTTATACGGGGTTGTGCTGAGAAGAAATTAATTGTGCTTGAAAAGGTTGATTCACTGGATAATTTTGCCGATCTTTTTACTAAAGCGTTTGACCGATCCCGTTTTCAAAATCTTGTTGAGCTTAATGGGATGATCAATCCCGAGTAACCGTGTTTTATCTATTTTTATTATTATTAAAAAAAAAGAAAAAAACATCATTATCGCTTAAAATTATGTCGGTTGCTCAAGTTTGAAGGACATATCCAAGGATATGTTTGGTCCTTACTTCTACGTGTAGATTATAAGGATAGCCATTAACCAGATGACTGAAAGTGACCGGGGTGGTTTATGATGGGTTTTATTCTTTCACTTATAATTAGTCGTTCATACTTAGTTAGAATGACACATACTTGTATGTGGTCGGTCCGGCTGATCCTTTGGATCTTTAGGATAGCCGTTTACCTTAAGACTTTGACTTGATCGTGGTGCTAGAATTTATAAGTCTGCTTTTAGGGAGATGATATAATTTTTCAAGTCTATAACTTCGTAAGAAGTTTCAATACGGTGTTAAAATGAAAATTGATCCAACCTTCGAATGTGATAGATAAACTGATTTTGTGTGCTTAACTGGTGAAGTAATTAGGCCTAAAAGACTCTAGAACAGCCATTGTATGAAATGGTAGCTTTCTATGGTGCGTAGTAGTAGAAGTGATACAAACTAAATCTTCTCGATTTAATGTGGAGAATCATTCTGAGTTGTGCATGTCTCCATATACATCTTTCCGAATGATAGGCAGAAAAGTGATGACCCAGTCATACACGAACCCGTGAGTGTTCTGATTCTCGCGAAGATAGTGTTAAGTACCTGCAGTGATCCAGATTCGGGACTTGCAGTTGTCTTCAATTTGAAGTTGTATTAATGTCTCTATTAAAAAAAATCTCTATAATTATTATAGTTGAGCCTTTGAAGCTAGTCTCGTTACAAATATCATGAAAGAGGCAAGCAAGAATATTTTCTAATGTATAATATAGAAATGGAAGAAGACTACGATGATAGACGTGTGCTCATTGATTAATCAGACACTATGGGTCGAAGTCAACTCAGGGTGACGTGGGGAAAGCCAAATACGCTTTGAGAATAGATAGGAGGCATCACAATCTCCCATGTGACGTCCATCTAAATTTTGAGCTTAATTTAACCTATTCCGTATCACAGAAGTGATGAAAACCATACTAAGTTCTATACTTGCCTACAACCTGTTTCTTTATGTTATAATACCGCTGAACATGGATCTGTGTGACAGCCGCCTAATCAGTATGATTCCTGTTCGGATATTTTCTAAAACATGCAGGTTCTCGTCAAGACTGAAATTTGATCCCGTTTATTCTATTATTCAAATTTCCATTATATTCTTGGTTTTATGTTTAGACTTTTATTCTTCTGGTTACTTGGTTCTTTGATCGTTAAGTTTAACTCTTTTTCAATGTGGACGTTAAAGGGTAGTTGACCTTGGTCAACTTTATATGCTTACTTTATATGTTTCTGTGGATAAGTCCTTAACAGGCGCACTTATTCTAAATGGAGAAGTTAATTGGAGAGCAAAATAGGCGAAGTTGACCACGCGTTGACTAAGCGAAGTTTGTTTTTGGGCGAAGTTAACCCAACTTCGCCCCTGGGGTTTCTCTAAACTATATAAAGGGTTTCGTTGGTCAAATTAGTCAAATTATTTTCAAACTCTAACCCTAGGCGAACTTATACACTTGAATCAAACTTCATACTAATCTGTTTTTCGTCCGAAAACAAGGTTTGTAGGACCTTTGTGACTCGTAATTCGTATAATTTGGTGCTAATCAATGCCTCGACGATCCGTTTTTGGGGTCACTTTTGCACAAACCCTTAACCCTCCTTTATCAATCTGTTTTAAAACTTGTTTGGTGACAAATATGAGTCTCTGGATCTTAATCGGACTACCTTATTCTTGTTTTCACTCTCTGATCAGCCATTCCTATCCCTAGCTGTGTGTGAAGTGTGCACCATTCAAATGGCGAAGTTAGGGTTTTGGCGAAGTTAACAAGTTCGCCACTCCCTTAACTTCGCTAACGATACAACTTTGCCCGTTCCATGCAGGGCGAAGTTGTAAACTGCTGTAATAGTTAACTGATCTGGCTTGTTTGTCTTGCAGATATGGCTGCTGTTGCAGGTGCTGGTGGCGCTGGTGGTGATGAAGGTGGAGATAATAACAGACAGTTTTTCCCGGGTCACAACATGTATATTACCTTACATCCGGATGCTCGAGGAAGTGACGATTACCGTGAGATCATTTCGTTTCTCTTACGATCACGCATCTTTCTTGCAGTCACTACTCCTCTTCCGATATCACTATCGAACGTTGAATATTTTTGGAACACAATTGAGTATGATTGTCGTGTCGACCCACCGGTGATGCGAGCTACGGTTAATGAACAGGAGGTACAGTTCTCGACAGATCAAATAAGGGTAGCCTTACAGTTTGGGAATGAGACGACTGAGGATCCCACAGACTTTCCGGCTAGTTTCAGAAATGGTGCGTTTCTACGTATGGGGTATTCTGGTTCGTTGGGAGACTCTCAGATGCGAAAAGGATTTTTGTTAGATCAGTGGCGGTTTCTTATGCACGTGATGATAGTATGCATGTCCGGTCGCCAAGCTGGTACAGATGGCATGGGCGCAACAATGCAATCAGCTATGACCGCGTTGACTTATAACAAGCCTTATAGCTTTAGTCAGATGATTTTTTAAGAGATTGATCATCAGAGATGCGCGGTTGCTAGGGAAAAATTTTTGATGTATCCGAGATTCCTACAGATGATTCTGAATCACGTAGCTCCTACTCTGCCTCAACGACGTCCTATCCGTTATGTTGAAAGTGCGAGTAAGAGGATTTTTGCGTAATGCAGTTCATCGAGTGCTCGTAGCAAACCAGAACGTCGTCTGAGGCACACTGCCTTGTTTGGTTACTTGGTGAATCCTGCATATGTTGCTCCTCCTGGTGATGAATTTCTTGATCCGGCACCGCAACAGGCCGATGTTCCTCAACTACCTCCTGTGGTTCAACAACTACCTATGGTACAGCAAGCACCGACTGCTGATCCGGTTGTAGCTCCGGAAGAACAGGTTGACCTTGAAGTTGCCTTTGAAGGGCAAGGGTTCTTTGACATGGAACCAATTGATCTAATTGCTGAGGTTCAAGCCTCAGTAGCTGAGGCGTCTAGTGTGAATGTGTCCATGGTCGCTACATCTGTGGAGGGCTCTGAGAGAACTGACTCTGATTCATCCACTGACGATATCATTAAAGCACAACAAATCCTTGCTAGACAAGAAAGGATTCATGGCAAGAGAAAGAAAGACTTAGATGATAGTGAATCAGATTTTGAGGAGGATTCGTATCGTTTGTTACGAAGATCAAAGAAGGCACGGGTTGGTGAAAGTTTAAGAGTTGGTGAGAGTTCAAGGGTTGTTCATTTTTCTCCACCTCGTTATCAGGTATGACTATGGTTCCTGCTTCTTCAATTGTCACAGCGCTGATAACATCAAGTTTTCCCTTGGTGACCATGTCGTCATCTTTTGGTACTCCTCTAACCACGTTTCAGTTTACCGCTCCAGAGATTGCCTCATTACCACCTCCGTCTCTTACTCCATCGGAAGTTGTGGCTAGATTTGTTGAGTCGACGTTGGTTGCTACTGCGGGGTTACCTGTTTCCATGCCACCCGCGGCTACTTTTCAGTCTACCTCAGAAATACCAGCTAGTTTGGGTATTCCACCGCCATATGCTCAAAATATTTCTCACATGCGTTTTGACTTTGATTCTACTCTGTCTGACTCCGAGAGAATTGCGGCTCTTGAACGGGTAGTTGCTGAGCAATCACGGATCAATCTTATTCAGTCACAAGCTATTCAAAGACTGGTGGCAGAAAATCAGATACAATCATCACTTCTCGTTGAACACGGTAAACTTTTTGATGCTCTTAGACAGTTATTAGCATCTCAGGGGGAGACAAGCTGCAAGGGTGATGAGTTGAGAACTAAGAAGAGGCAAGACAGAGACGATGATCCCAATGCATCGAAAGATGAAGGTGGTGAGTTGCCAAGAACTGAACAAACTCTTAGGACTTCCAAATCTCAGGGGGTCTGCTGGCCAGTCAGGCGGTACGGGTGGTGAGATTGTGGTAGTTGTAGATGATGAGGAAGTGTTGGGAAATGATGATGATGAGTCAGCTGATGATGTGTTAACGGCTGATGAGATTGGAAAGATTAGGGAACAGATAGAGATTGATAGTGATTTAGAAGAAGGGGAGATCGTTGATGATGGTGTAGAGCACGATATTCCGAATGTTGATAAAGTGAACTTGAGTCAGGATGCAAATATGTCAGATGAGTCCGAGTGGGAAGAACAGCCGAGATGGAAAGAAGGCTGTGCTAAGTGGTTCTTCAAGAAAAAGAAGCCTGCAGTTCTAACAATGTTTAAGAAGAGTTACAACATCAAGGGGTACGCTGATTCCAAGAAAGGTATCATCTGCTGGTTGTATGACGAACGGTTGAAGTTGTTTGTGATTAAGAGTTATGATGGAATTCAGTATTTTAAGAAGACATTGAGATCTCTCAACACCTTGCCTGAGTGTGAGGTGAAAGATTTGGCTCGTTTGAGATTGATTAATAGGAGTGATGATGATATTGCAAGAATAATTGGAAAGATAGTATGGAAGGAAGCTATTAAGGAGAAAAATTTTGAACTTCTAAAGCCTCAGAAAGAAAGGTTGGTTGAAGATAAGGATCGGGGAATGCGGGCTGATGGGAAGCCCTGGATGGTAATGAAGTATAAGCCAATTCGTTGCTTGAAAGAGGTTCCGATGAAGATGATGCCCAAGAATGTGTTAAAAGGATCTCAAGTGGTGGTACGTTGACTGCCAGACTGCTGAAGCTGTTATGGAATATGAAGATGAACAGGAGATTCTGAGAGTGTATGATCCCATGCACTTGGTTAATTTTTCTCAAGCTGATTTGCAGGTACTAAATGATAAGAAGATATTCTACATTCCTGCGTGGAAGGTTGAAGCCAAGAACTATCAGAGGGTGGTCTCTGTCTGTGTAAGGCAGGGCGTTCATGCTTGAAGATGAGTGGTATGAGATTTTTGGATTACCAAGACACGAGAAAGAAGATAGAGATATGAAGCTGCTGCTAAGGGGGAGTCTATTGGTGCGTGATGCCAGTAGTTCAATATCTCGTGCTTATTTGTGTCTGTAATTGCTTAAACTGTTGGTCTTTTGTTAAACGTGTTATTATATGTTCGCCATTTGTTTTAGGCGAACTTGTGAATGTTGCGAAGTTATGACATCTTCGCCTAGCATGTTAGGCGAAGTTGTCCAGGTTTATATATACCTCAACTTCGGTCATTTTGAATAAGTGGGTTTTAATTTTTTTGGTGAACGAGTTGTTTTGTGATCTTGTGTATCACGTGTTGGCGATTAGCAATATATCAAGTTTACAGTATTTTCCTGTGTGTTTGTTTTACCGATTCAATGTATTACTTGTCTTACACTCGTATCGTATTACGTGGGGTTCCGCACCCTCGTGTTACGAGATAATCTTGTGTAGGTCCGGCTGGGAACCTTCAATTGGTATTAGAGCATTTTGCTCGTGATTGTATGGTTCGGGATTATCACACGGGTGTTAAGATCGTTCCGTTTGACTTTTCGCGGAACGAGTTTACGTTGATATACCTCGTTTTTGTCTTTTGCCCTTCTTTCCTCATCAAATACACCATCAATTCACCCTCGCGTCCCTCGCAAACAACCTAATTAAACTAGCAGAACTCGAGTGTTCATCAGGCGAACTTACCGTCACAAAACGTAGGGTTTAAGCGAAGATATAGTTTTGGGCGAAGTTGTTACTAGCGAACTTGAGAAGCAGGCGAAGTTGTTTGGCTAGCGAAGTTCTTTAGCGAACTTAAGAAGCCAGCGAAGTTATATCAACTTCGCTATTTGTGCACTGTTCACAGATGTTTATACGTTAGGGTTGAGTCTTGTTTCTTTCAACTATGACTTCGATAAACATCATAGAACTGGTAAAGATGGAGGTTGAAGTCAGTTCAGCAACTAAAGCTCCAAAATTACTAAAAGGTATTGATTTCATTGCATGGAAAGATCGGTTTGAACAGTATGTGAAGTATCATGACGCGAAGATGTGGGTTTGCATTCAAGACGTGTACATTCCTCCAACGTCCTTGTTTGAGGGTCATGAACAGATTAAAAAATACAGGTGGATGGAAGATGATGAAAAGAAGATGTATGAGGCAGAAAGTAAAGCTCATGCAGCTATAACCATGGCTCTCCCACAAGAGATTCTTCATACTTTTTAAAAATACAAAACTGCTAGAGAGCTATGGGAAGCACTGGAGAACGGATATGAAGGAAATGTTGGAATACGTATCTCCAAGACAAAGCTGCTGAAAACTCAATTCTCCGTATTCAAGTACCTGAAAAATGAATCACTTGATGACATTATCACACGTTATTATCATCTGATGAAAGAGCTAAATAAATACTCCATTGAATATAAAGAATAAGAGATAGTGGAGAAACTTCTTGATGCTCTTCCACCAAAATGGGAGATGTACACTGTTCTGATGAGAGAAGACAAGGACTTTGATAATATTGATTTGGAGATGGTGGTAAATAAGTTACGAAATTTTGAACTAAATATGGCTCGAAAGGAGACACACACTGATCAGGTTCAGGATCCGGGAATATATGGTGCTAAAGTCACTCCGAGCTCAAGTTCAAAATTAGAATCCACTGCCTACTACTCTAAGGAGGAATCAAACTCCACTCCAGATGGTCATGTGATTCTCAATATAGATGGTGACGTATGTTTCGTAGCAGGAGGTAGTACTTCCTCAAAGCCTCAAACTACAACTGGAAATTTCTCATCCAATGCTCCAAGCAATAACTACTCACAGATGCCTATGAGTGTGAAACTTGCTGAACAACAGTTTGCCCTATATCTATCCTTCATTGCATCTTATGAGAACTATATCAAAGGTAAAATAGTCGACCCTGCAACTTTGGATGAAGAATATGATCAGATCGATGCTGATGATCTGGAAGAGATGGATCTGCAGTGGCAGATGGCTATGATAGTCAGAAGGGTAAAGAGATTTATGAAGAAAACAGGTAGAAAGTTTGTTGGAGAAAGACCAGAGTTTGATAAATCAAAGGTTCGCTGTTATAACTATCAACAAAATGGTCACTTTGCTAAGGAATGTACAAATGAAAGAGTCGAACGAAGTCAGAACAGGCCTGCTCAACAGAATGGGGGTGGTAGTGAAAATAAGGTTATGGTATCTCAACAGAACGGTGGATACAACTGGAATATACAAGTTGAGGAGATGTTCGAACAGGAAAATCTGGTAAACATTGAAACTGGAGGAAGTGAGAGGGAGACGGGAGAAGATCAAGCATACATGGCAGAAGTGAATGATCAGCTCTCTGAGGTAAGTTTTGAACTTCATTGTGAACAATGTGAAAATCTGTCTGATCAATTGAAAACATTAACTGATCAGTTTGTTAGTTTGGACACACAATTTAAAACCTTAAAAGAAGATCATCACTATTCTAAAACTAAAGAGAATAGTTACTCGGTAAAAATAAAAGCGAGCGAAGAGGACATCAGAAGTCTTAAAGCCACTCTAGCTGAAAAAATACAAGTGATTGATCTTAGTTATGAAGTGTTAGAAGAAAAGACCAAACTAATTGCTGAAAAAGATAAACAGATAGCTGATTACTAGGTGAAAGTGGTGGAACTAAACAGAAAAATTGAACAATTTAGAATTTCTTCTGTGATGTTAGATCACATCATAAGTGTTCAACGTTCCCCGGTTATCAAAGGGGGAATTGGATTCTCAGAAGTTCCACCACCATACAACAATAACTATACTTATAATCCTAGTAATCATCAATATGAGAATGTTGAAATTAGTCAGACAGTTCCAATAAAAGTTTCTGCTAAAGAAACCAAAGTTAATGAGAGTGAAACAAGTAAGACAACTTCTAATGTCACTGGATCTGTCTCTAGCTCCGTCTCATCAAATTCAGACAAGCCTTCTGAATCAGATGAGATAGAAGAAAAGGTTGTGTTACTAAAACGTGGGGAGGAATATAAGCCTGGTGAAAAGAAATCTTCCCTAAATCCGTTCGTCCCACCATATGTTAGACAAACGGGTAGTAGTGCAACCTCGACATCTGCAACAACTGTTGAGACGAAAGTTCAAAACATAAGTTGTTTCAGATGCAATAAAGTAGGTCACCTTGTTGCTGATTGTCCTCTGAAACACAGAAAATTTAGAGGTATGAGGCCTCCGAAAACTGAGAATAACACGAATACTAATTATGATGCTGGTAAGAATGTGAACACACCAAATTTCAGTCATTGGACTAATCCAAGATTTCAAATAAATCAGTCTCGTTTTTTCCCAGTAAACTACCAAACCAACAATTATAATTCAGTTAATTCACGAAGGTTTGGATGGCCTCATAGCCAGTCCTCTAGAAGTTTTCCGTTCAGAACTTACATAGACTATCCTCAAACTGACTTTGGGCAATCAAGGTACTGGATGCCGGATAACAGATTTACTCAACCCAAGACCAGAAGGTCTTGGGTCCCCAAATTTTAATCTATCTCTTTTATTGTGCAGGAACAATCAAACAGGGCTGTAAACAATATGTGGGTTGTAGACAGTGGCTGTTCCCGGCACATGACTGATAACAAGAAATTGTTACGTGACTGGAAATCTGTTCAAGGAGGAAGGGTTAGTTTCGCTGGAGAGAGTGGAGGAAGAATTAGTGGTATTGGAATTGTGATGAATGGAAGAATAAAGTTAGAGAAGGTGAATTTTGTGGAAGAGTTGAAGCATAACTTGTTGAGTGTATCTCAGATTTATGACAAAGAATACACGGTGCATTTTACTAAAGATGAAGCACTCATTCTTTATCCTGGTTTCAAGATACCAGAGGCCTGGGTTGTGATGAAAGCTCCAAGAGAAAAGAACACGTATGTAATGGATATGAGGTCAACTGAGATGACAAAAGAAGAGTCATGTCTTCTGTCAAAGGCAACTGAGTCTGAGTCAGAGTTGTGGCATCAAAGAATGGGTTCGAGAGAGGAAAGATTGATAGTACACTGTTTGTCAAGAGAAAAGGGGCAGATTTTCTACTCGTTCAGGTTTATGTCGACGGCATCATTTTTGCTGCCTCCAGAGTTTCTATATGTCAGGAATTCAAAACAGTCATGTAAAATAGATTTGAGATGAGCGTAATGGGCGATTTAACTTTTTTATTGGGCTTGCAGGTAGATCAGAAGAAAGATGGTATGTTTATTCATCAAACGAAGTATGTCCACGATGTGCTCAAATGCTTCAAGATGGATGAAAGCACTCCATTTGACACTCCAATATGCGTCAATCACAAACCGGGTGCTGATTCCAATGGTGATGATGATGTGGATCCCACTCATTATCGGGCAATCATAGGTTCGTTAATGTATCTAACCGCTTCTAGACCTGACATTATGTTTGCAGTTTGTCTTTGTGCTCGTTTTCAGGCTAACTCGAAGGAATCCCACATGAAGGGAGTGAAGAGAATCTTACGGTATCTCAAAGGAAAACCTAAGTTGGGACTATGGTACACGAAAGGGGGAGAACTGGATTTGGTAGCTTTCACCGATTCTGACTATGGAGGTTGCAATCAGAATAGGAAGTCAACAACCGGTGGATGTCAGTTTCTCGGAGGAAGATTGGTTTCGTGGTAGTGCAAGAAGCAGACCTCTGTAGCCATTTCCACCTGCGAAGCAGAGTACATAGCAGCATCAAACTGCTGCTCCCAGGTTCTATGGATACAACAACAAATGCGCGATTATGGTCTGAATTTCACTCAAACTCCTATTTGCATTGATAACGCTGCTGCTATCTCAGTAACTAACAATCCCGTTAAACACAGTAAAACTAAACATATTGACATTCGTCATCATTTTATACGGGATTGTGCTGAGAAAAAATTAATTGTGCTTGAAAAGGTTGATTCACTGGATAATTTTGCCGATCTTTTTACTAAAGCGTTTGACCGATCCCGTTTTCAAAATCTTGTTGAGCTTAATGGGATGATCAATCCCGAGTAACCGTGTTTTCTCTATTTTTATTATTATTAAAAAAAAGAAAAAAACATCATTATCGCTTAAAATTATGTCGGTTGCTCAAGTTTGAAGGACATATCCAAGGATATGTTTGGTCCTTACTTCTACGTGTAGATTATAAGGATAGCCATTAACCAGATGACTGAAAGTGACCGGGGCGGTTTATGATGGGTTTTATTCTTTCACTTAAAATTAGTCGTTCATACTTAGTTAGAAGGACACATAATTGTATGTGGTCGGTCCGGCTGATCCTTTGGATCTTCAGGATAGCCGTTTACCTTAAGACTTTGACTTGATCGGGGCGCTAGAATTTATAAGTCTGCTTTTAGGGAGATGATATAATTTTTCAAGTCTATAACTTCGTAAGAAGTTTCAATACGGTGTTAAAATGAAAATTGATTCAACCTTGGAAAGTGATAGATAAACTAATTTTGTGTGCTTAACTGGTGAAGTAAATAGGACTAAAAGACTCTAGAACAGCCATTGTATGAAATGGTAGCTTTCTATGGTGCGTAGTAGTAGAAGTGCTACAAACTAAATCTTCTCGATTTAATGTGGAGAATCATTCTGAGTTGTGCATGTCTCCATATAAATCTTTCCGAATGATAGGCAGAAAAGTGATGACCCAGTCATACACGAACCCGTGAGTGTTCTGATTCCCGCGAAGATAGTGTTAAGTACCTGCAGTGATCTAGATTCGGGACTTGCAGTTGTCTTCAATTTGAAGTTGTATTAATGTCTCTATTAAAAAAAATCTCTATAATTATTATAGTTGAGCCTTTGAAGCTAGTCTCGTTACAAATATCAAGAAAGAGGCAAGAAAGAATATTTTCTAAAGTATAAGATAGAAATGGAAGAAGACTACGATGATAGACGTGTGCTCATTGATTAATCAGACACTACGGGTCGAAGTCAACTGGGGGTGACGTGGGGAAAGCCAAATACGCTTTGAGAATAGATAGGAGGCATCACAATCTCCCATGTGATGTCCATCTAAATTTTGAGCTTAATTGAACCTAATCCGTATCACAGAAGCGATGAAAACCATACTAAGTTCTATACCTGCCTACAACATGTTTCTTTATGTTATAATCCGTATCACACATGGATCTGTGTGACAGCCTCCTAATCAGTACGATTCCTGTTCGGATCTTTTCTAAAACATGCAGGTTCTCGTCAAGACTGAAACTTGATCCCGTTTATTTTATTATTCAAATTTCCATTATATTCTTGGTTTTATGTTTAGACTTTTATTCTTCTGGTTACTTGGTTCTTTGATCGTTAAGTTTAACTCTTTTTCAATGTGGACGTTAAAGGGTTGTTGACCTTGGTCAACTTTATATGCTTACTTTATATTTTTCTGTGCATAAGTCCTTAACAGGCGCACTTATTCTAAATGGCGAAGTTAATTGGAGAGCAAAATAGGCGAAGTTGACCACGCGTTGACTGAGCGAAGTTTGTTTTTGGGCGAAGTTAACCCAACTTCGCCCCTGGGGTTTCTCTTAACTATATAAAGGGTTTCGTTGGTCAAATTAGTCAAATTATTTTCAAACTCTAACCCTAGGCGAACTTATACACTTGAATCAAACCTCATATAATCTGTTTTTCGTCCGAAAACAAGGTTTGTAGGACCTTTGTTACTCGTAATTCGTATAATTTGGTGCTAATCAATGCCTCGAAGATCCGTTTTTGGGGTTACTTTTGCACAAACCCTTAACCATCTTTTATCAATCTGTTTTAAAATTTGTTTGGTGACAAATATGAGTCCCTGGATCTTAATCGGACTACCTTATTCTTGTTTTTTACTCTCTGATCAGCCATTCCTATCCCTAGCTGTGTGTGAAGTGTGCGCCGTTCAAATGGCGAAGTTAAGGTTTTGGCGAACTTAACAAGTTCGCCACTCCCTTAACTTCGCTAACGATCCAACTTTGCCCGTTCCATGCAGGGCGAAGTTGTAAACTGCTGTAATAGTTAACTGATCTGGCTCGTTTGTCTTGCAGATATGGCTGCTGTTGCAGGTGCTGGTGGCGCTGGTGGTGATGAAGGTGGAGATAATAACAGACAGTTTTTCCCGGGTCACAACATGTATATTACCTTACATCCGGATGCTCGAGGAAGTGACGATTACCGTGAGATCATTTCGTTTCTCTTACGCTCACGCATCTTTCTTGCAATCACTACTCCTCTTCCGATATCACTACCGAACGTTGAATATTTTTGGAACACAACTGAGTATGATTGTCGTGTCGACCCACCGGTGATGCGAGCTACGGTTAATGAACAGGAGGTACAGTTCTCGACAGATCAAATAAGGGTAGCCTTACAGTTTGGGAATGAGACGACTGAGGATCCCACAGACTTTCCGGCTAGTTTCAGAAATGGTGCGTTTCTGCGTATGGGGTATTCTGGTTCGTTGGGAGACTCTCAGATGCGAAAAGAATTTTTGTTAGATCAGTGGCGGTTCCTTATGCACGTGATGATAGTATGCATGTTCGGTCGCAAAGCTAGGGAAAGATTTTTGATGTATCCGAGATTCCTACAGATGATTCTGAATCACGTAGCTCCTACTCTGCCTCAACGACGTCCTATCCGTTATGTTGAAAGTGTGAGTAAGAGGATTTTTGTGCAATGCAGTTCATCGAGTGCTCGTAGCAAACCAGAACTTCGTCCGAGGCACACTGCCCTGTTTGGTTACTTGGTGAATCCTACATATGTTGCTCCTCCTGGTAATGAATTTCTTGATCCGGCACTGCAACAGGCCGATGTTCCTCAACCACCTCCTGTGGTTCAAGAACCACCTATGGTACAGCAAGCACCGACTGCTGATCCGGTTGCAGCTCCGGAAGAACAGGTTGACCTTGAAGTTGCCTTTGGAGGGCAAGGGTTCTTTGACATAGAACCAATTGATCTAATTTTTGAGGTTCAAGCCTCAGTAGCTGAGGCGTCTGGTGTGAATGTGTCCATCGTCGCTACATTTGTTGCGGACTCTATGAGAACTGACTCTGATTCATCCACTGACGATATCATTGAAGCACAACAAATCCTTGCCAGACAAGAAAGGATTCATGGCAAGAGAAAGAAAGACTCAGATGATAGTGAATTAGATTTTGTGGAGGATTTGTATCGTTTGGTACGAAGATCAAAGAAGGCACGGGTTGGTGAAAGTTTAAGAGTTGGTGAGAGTTCGAGGGTTGTTCATTTTTCTCCACCCTCGTTATCAGGTATGACTATGGTTCCTGCTTCTTTAACTGTCACAGCGCCGATAACCTCAAGTTTTCCCTTGGTGACAACGTCGTCATCTTTTGGTACTCCTCCAACCACGTTTCAGTTTACCGCTCCAGAGATTGTCTCATTACCACCTCCGTCTCTTACTCCATCGGAAGTTGTGGCTAGATTTGTTGAGTCGACGTTGGTTGCTACTGCGGGGTTACCTGTTTCCATGCCACCCGCGGCTACTTTTCAGTCTACCTCAGAAATACCAGCTAGTCTGGGTATTCCACCGCCATATGCTCAAGATATTTCTCACATGCGTTTTGACTTTGATTCTACTCTGTCTGACTCCGAGAGAATTGCGGCTCTTGAACGGGTAGTTGCTGAGCAATCACGGATCAATCTTATTCAGTCACAAGCTATTCAAAGACTGGTGGCAGAAAATCAGATACAATCATCACTTCTCGTTGAACACGGTAAACTTTTTGATGCTCTTAGACAGTTATTAGCATCTCAGGGGGAGACAAGCTGCAAGGGTGATGAGTTGAGAACTAAGAAGATGCAAGACAGAGACGATGATCCCAATGCATCGAAGGATGAAGGTGGTGAGTTGCCAAGAACTGAACAAACTCTTAGGACTTCCACATCTCAGAGGGGGTCTGCGGGCCAGTCAAGCGGTACGGGTGGTGAGAATGTGGTAGTTGTAGATGATGAGGAAGTGTTGGGAAATGATGATGATGAGTCAGCTGATGATGTGTTAACGGCTGATGAGATTGGAAAGATTAGGGAACAGATAGAGATTGATAGTGATTTAGAAGAAGGGGAGATCGTTGATGATGGTGTAGAGCACGATATTCCGAATGTTGATAAAGTGAACTTGAGTCAGGATACAAATATGTCAGATGAGTCCGAGTGGGAAGAACAGCCGAGATGGAAAGAAGGCTGTGCTAAGTGGTTCTTCAAGAAAAAGAAGCCTGCAGTTCCAACAATGTTTAAGAAGAGTTACAACATCAAGGGGTACGCTGAGTCCAAGAAAGGTATCATCTGCTGGTTGTATGACGAACAGTTGAAGTTGTTTGTGATTAAGAGTTATGATGGAATTCAGTATTTTAAGAAGACATTGAGATCGCTCAACACCTTGCCTGAGTGTGAGGTGAAAGATTTGGCTCGTTTGAGATTGATTAATAGGAGTGATGATGATATTGCAAGAATAATTGGAAAGATAGTATGGAAGGAAGCTATTAAGGAGAAAAATTTTGAACTTCTAAAGCCTCAGAAAGAAAGGTTGGTTGAAGATAAGGATCGGGGAATGCGGGCTGATGGCAAGCCTTGGATGGTAATGAAGTATAAGCCAATTCGTTGCTTGAAAGAGGTTCCGATGAAGATGATGCCCAAGAATGTGTTAAAAGGATCTCAAGTGGTGGTACGTTGACTGCCAGACTGCTGAAGCTGTTATGGAAGATGAAGATGAACAGGAGATTCTGAGAGTGTATGATCCCATGCACTTGGTTAATTTTTCTCAAGTTGATTTGCAGGTACTAAATGATAAGAAGATATTCTACATTCCTGCGTGGAAGGATGAAGCCAAGAACTATAAGAGGGTGGTCTCTGTCTGTGTAAGGCAGGGCGTTCATGCTTGAAGATGAGTTGTAACACCCCGTAACCGCAGCGGAAACGTAAACGGGATGCAACAGACACCTCTGATATCAACCACATTGTTTATAAAGAAAACTGAATACATTAATATACTTCAAATTACATTATCTCATATTTCATTACCGTCTAGGTGATACACACATCATACAATACGATACATAATTCTATTTAATATAATGTATCATAACATCCCGCACACAAATCTTACACACATCAAGCACTTAGAACGTAAGCAATCACTTCATCTTAATCGTACCTGAAAAGCATGTGAGAAAACGGTTCAACTACGAATAGTTGGTGAGTTTCACAATTCGAGTAAACCATGATAAATCAATATCACAATATAATACTATCGATGTAATTGTGCTGAGCCCACAAGTGAAACCTCTGACTATCCACATACAACCCCGTGGCATACTCCGCCCATGGACCTGCCCCAAACCGCTATGCCTAACATTACATAGCAAAAATATATAACAACAAAATAGACATGTGCAACTGGCTGGGAAACATCAGCAAATCCATGCCGGACCAGTTGGGTTTGTCAGACCAATAGTACTATTCACACTCTACCGGCTATTAGCTAATCACTCGTGTTGCGGGGCCTTACAATGTTAGCAACTCAGACAATTACCATCTTAGTACATTTCCGTACGATTCCCGTACAATAAAATATATATAAATACACACAAATCCATGCGTTCAGTATGTACATAAACATTTCAATAATAACATGCTTTCCGCCCCGGGAAAATATTTAAAAACAATTCAGAAAAAGGGGCTCGTGAAACTCACCTTATCGTAAGCAATTAGGTGACACAGTACGCAAGCTTTTAATCCGGATCTGTAATACGATCCCTAAGTTCGTTACTATACAATCACTATTAATATAACTTTAACCGTGTTAACCGGTACTTCTGGGAACACTGTTAACCAAGTACTGTAACCGTTCTGGGGGCAATGTTAACCCAGAAACACTTCTCCGGACTCAGATTGTGATATCGTTTAGAGTTCAATAGTTAAAATTACTATTAAGTTGTTTTTTCCCCGTTTTAGTGTGCCCAGCACGGTTATCCGTTTTTACGTTTCAAAAATGAGTTTGGTCACACACGACCCGAAAATAGTTGTTGACTGATAATTTAATTAAAGTTGTGAAATTAGAGCTCGGTTTAGACGCCCCGACTGGCCGCGGGACCCGTTTCCGTCTTCAGATAAAATTACCCATATCATCCAAATTATTTTTGGATGATTTATTTTTACCTGTTTAACTTAGTTATATGAAAATAGTCCATTTTTAGGGTTTTTATACACCAGTCAGCTCGTTTAGGCGAACTTTACCGGTTTACGCGTTTTAAACTTTAAAGGTTTGTTTTTACACAAATAATTATCCGTTTAATCTCGGATCTTGAAATTTTGCATAAATCACTTTTTGACAGTGGGGAATTTTATAAAAATATTTCCAGAATTAATTTTTATATTTAAATTTTATTTATCTATTTTTAAACATCATTTAAACACTAAATATGTCGTAAATACCAAACGACCTTAGAAAAATCCCAAATTTTTTCCTGGATGACCCCTGCCATCCACATAGTCCCCTGTAATTTTTCCAGAACTAAAATCTCTTTTTACATGCCATTTGCACTAAAACCGAGCTAGAAAACCCTAGAACTCGTTTAACCGAAAATCCTACTTAGACTTCTCCAACGGACCTAAAATTTTGTGTGTGACTTTTACATGTTATAAAAAGCTTAACTAGAATTTTCCATAATTTTTCATGATATTTAACAATTTTTCACCATTTTTGGCCAAAACCGAGCATTAAATTCACCAAATATTCATCCTTTATCCAAAAATTACCAAATTTTCTCAGAACTCATATTTTCATATATCTAACACCTCTGTAAAATTTCATGACCTAAATCTATACGTATCACAATCTGTCCAAACACAAACATCATACAAAAACCGAACTACCTTGTGTTTCTAGCTACAAATCGCAAGGATCTCGCTTTCTAGCCTTTGCTAACAACTAGATACAACACCTACAAGCACAATAACACCACACCAAGCAAGTTACACCCACAATCAAGCCATTTCTTTCATGGTTTCGGTTATGATTTAAAAACAAAGATTTAACCGTAAAAATTCGTTTTTGGTTCGTTTCACTCCTCTCTTGGACCAAGATCCCTTGTATAACCCGTATACATCACTTGATCATGCAAGAATCGGTTTTCATCTCGGGTTTTCACCCTTTTTCACTTGAAACTTCATTTTCTTGCAAGTAAACTCAATAAACGAAGATGAACACGTAAATAACTCAGTTTTTACCTCGGTTTTCTTGCTACAAACTCGGGTTTTTGAGTGGAAATGTGGAGAGGATTGAAGAACTTGGAGATGTTTGTTAAAAAAAATAACAAAAAAAGGGGTTTAATCCCCTTGTCCGATCGGTCCAAAGAGGAGGGTGGGGTGGGACCCACTTCTCCATTTCTAGCCATTCATTTAGATTTCGGCAATCTGGATAATGTTTTGGATAATCTGGTTCATTTCGTTTTTCGGTTAGATGTTTAATTCGGCTTAAACGAGGCTAAAACGGTCGTTTTCGGCTTAAAAATGAAATTTATATAAAACCGATTTAAAAACTTTAAAAACTTAAACCATGACATTTATTAACTTAAAACATCATATTATTAATAATTGCGCATCTTTTTCGGCTTGATCGATTGTCTCTTGCTCGGTTTGGTATTAAAGGTTCCGTTTAACGTACCGACGTACCATTAAATCGAAAATTCTTTTTCTGTGCTTTAATTCACTTATCCTGAAGCTTTAATACTTCGTAAACATCACTAAATATCATATACTTCGTCTATAATGTAATCCTTGATTCGTTCGGGCTTCAATAACCGTTAATCGGTTAATCGCATATTCAATACGATGAATTATATATTCCCGTACAATCAATACAGTGAACCATGTATTCTCATATAATTACTTTGGTAATTCATGTACCCGACATTAAATATAACGTAACTATTGTCTACTGGTTAGGGTATACCTGGTTTCGTCGGAATCGTTACATGAGTGGTATGAGATTTTTGGATTACCAAGACACGAGAAAGAAGATAGAGATATGAAGCTACTGCCAAGGGGGAGTCTGTTGGTGCATGATGCCAGTAGTTCAATATCTCGTGCTTACTTGTGTCTGTAATTGCTTAAACTGTTGGTCTTTTGTTAAGCGTGTTATTATATGTTCGCCATTTGTTTTAGGCGAACTTGTGAATGTAGCGAAGTTATGACAACTTCGCCTAGCATGTTAGGCGAAGTTGTCGAGGTTTATATATACCTCAACTTTGGCCATTTTGAATAAGTGGGTTTTAGTTTTTTGGTGAACGAGTTGTTTTTGTGATCTTGTGTATCACATGTTGGCGATTAGCAATATATCATGTTTACAGTATTATCCAGTGTGTTTGTTTTACCGATTCAACGTATTACTTGTCTTACACTCGTATCGTATTACGTGGGGATTCCGCACCCTCGTGTTACGAGATAATCCTGTGTAGATCCGGCTGGGAACCTTCAGTAACTAAAGCAAGCAATCGTACGAAACACTAAGCCCTAGATAACTTGATAAACTCATCATGACATCATGAACAAGGATCAACACAATAAGCAAGAATGTCGTCACTAATCTATCCTATCATGCGATTGACCAAGACACATGAACAACTCCTCACCTTACAGCTATTGGAATTTAGCAGTACTTTTGAAACCCTAACCAACTATCAACTAGCTTCTATGATCTAATAGGCATATTCAACCATAATAATCAAAACACCAAGTAATGATTAAACATAAACCCTAAATCTAAATAACAAAATCAAGAGATTAAAGGTCTATGTGAAGCAATAGTTAATAATCAATCAAGATAACAAACATTCATATGCAACATGAAAGCAAAATCAAGTCTTTTACTATTAACAAAACGAAACCATAATCAAAACATTAGTCCAAAGCAAGAATCAAATCAACACATGTTCATCAGACCTTGGTAGACATGAAGTCTAGCCTAGAATAGTCATAATCAAAGATAAATAACTAAACCAAAGAACAAAGAGAAACATAATGAACAAGAACAAAGATAAAGAATGAGAAAACCCGTCTTAATCGACCCTTGAACACCCGTATGAAAGCTTGATCATCTCTAATGCAATCAACCTCCGAAAACCCTTCAAAACCTTGGTTTCTTCTCTCCAAATCGGCTACCAAAGTGCTTAGAATCGGATAGGTTTGATAAGAGATATTTATATAGAGCGAAACAGGTTTGGACTTGCAAAAAATGGTTGACCAGTGGCTCTAGGCGCCGCGCGACCGGGTCTGGCCACCCCGTCACGCGGCGCGGCGTGCTTTAGGAGTAGCCTACGAAATTTTCATGTTATTTATTACCTAAACTCGCTAGATCTCTTCCTTAGCTTCCAAACAACGATAAGAACCCTCTAGACCTTCTTTCCCTTGATCACCAAGACACCATCTACATGAAAATAAATCAAAACTCTTAAGTAAAGTAATCATGTAACCGTTGATGAACAAAACGAACATAAGCTTCACATGAAAAGATAGAAAGAATTAAGTTTAACATGCAAGACAACAAACGAATCAAAACATGATAAATATGAAATACTTGACTCAAAACCTTAATTAATAAAAGATAAATAAAACTCGAACTAAAATGAACTTAAAACATTAAATAAACATAACTTTACAAGGGATTCGAGATGTATAAATAGATGTATATCAATGATTCACACTGTTTCATCCTCAAACCTGAATTTGTAATTCTACCTGACATGATTATGATTATGGTTCCAAGGAATGTTAATCTATATGAATTTAACATGAAAGATGTTGTTTCAAGAGGAGGTACCTGTTTTGTTTCTAAAGCCACTGAAAATGAATCAAAATTGTGGCATAGAAAACTCTCCCATGTCAACCTTAAGAACATGAACATATTGGTGAAGGGTGAGCATGTAATTGGACTACCTACAAGAGAGTTCAAGTTAGATGACAATTGCATCTCATGTTAGAAGGGCAAGCATCACAAGTCTTCACACAAGACAAAACTCATTAATACAATTGATAAAGTGCATGAGATGCTTCACATGGATCTGTTTGGTCCTGTAAGTGTTCCAAGTATAGGCAAAAAGAGATACTGTCTTGCGATAATTGATGATTTCACAAGATACACTTGGGTTTATTTCACAAGATACAGTTGGGTTTATTAAAAGTTGTTTGACTAGGGTTGAGAATCAACTTGATGCACTGGTAAATATCATGAGAAGTGACAATGGTACTGAGTTCAAAAATGGTGTGATGGAAGAGTTTTGCATAGCTAAAGGAATTTTACAACAATTCTCTACTCCAAGAACTCCTAAACAAAATGGTGTTGCAAAAAGAAGGAACAGAACACTCATAGAAGCTACAAGAACCATGCTAGCAGATGCTTTCCTACCTGTCACTTTTTGGGCAGAAGCAATCAATACAGCCTGCTATATTCAGAACAGAGTACTTGTCAACAAAAGTCAAGACAAAACTCTTTATGATATTTCTTTGAACATCAAGCCCTACATCAAATGTTTGAAAATCAAGCCGTACATCATGTTTCTCAAGCCATTTCGATGAAAATGTTCACTTTTGAACACCAAGGATTATCTCAATAAATTCAAGCTAAATCCTTGGATTGCTTCTTTGTTGGTTACTCAATACATTCAAAAGCTTACAGAGTATATGCGAAAGATCATTTAAGTGTGATTGAATCATCTGATATTGTTTTCAATGAAAATCAATTCAATATAGTTGATGTTGCTGCATGGTTGTTTGATCTTGAAAAGCATACAAGTGCTTTAAGATTTATCCCGAGGAATTTGATGAATCTAAGTATAACACTAGTGTGACTGTAGAGGAAACTTCAAAGACACTTGACTTGGACAAGCTATGGTCAAAAGTTGCTAGAAAAAGGCCTGAATACAACTTCATTATGCATCCTTCAACTGCTGAATATGAAAAAGTTCCAGTTCAAGAACATGATCAAGATCAAGTAAATCAATACAATAAAGAAAATCAAGATGATCATGTTTTGAATGAAGTAAATCCTAACAATCAAGGTGAAAATGAAGAAGCAAGGAGAAATGAAAGATCTGAGGACTTGTTTCAAAATCTGAATTTTGGAAACAATGGTGCATCTACCTCTCAACAGAACAATGAAGAAGTATAGAGTTTCATGATGCAACAACTGATTTGATCATTGATGAACCCGATCTCAATGAAACAAATCTTGATTCTAATGTATCCACTTATGTGATTGTTCAATACTCTTATGTTGAAAAAAATCATCCTCCTAAAAATATCATAGGAAATATTTATGAAAGAGTAAGAAGAAGTGCATCTGAATCTGCAAACATTTTCTTGTACTCCTGCTTTCTATCCCAATTAGAACCTAAGAACATTGTTCAAGCATTGAAGGACAATAGCTGGTTAGAAGCTATGCAAGAGGAGTTGGCTAAGTTGCAGAAGTGTGGGAACTTGTAGACAAGCCAAGAAACAGATATGCCATTGGAACCAAATGGGTTTTCATGAATAAAAGGGATGAGAGAGGGATTGTAATTAAGAACAAATCAAGACTTGTTGCTTTGGGATGGATACAAGAAGAAGGGATTGACTTTGAGGAAGTCTTTGCACGAGTTGCAATACTTGAAGCAATAAGAATCTTCTTAGCTTATGCTGCCTCAAAGAATATATGGGTATTCCAACTTGATGTCAAATCTGCATTCCCGAATGGAAAAATAGAAGAGGAGGTGTATGTGACTCAACCACCAGGATTTGAGGACTCTGATTATCCTAACAAAGTGTATAAGTTAAACAAGGCTTTGTATGGACTGCATCAAGCACCAAGAGCTTGGTATGATGAGTTATCAAATCATCTACTTGAAAATGGTTTCCAACAGGGAGCTATTGACAAGACCCTATTTTACAAGAAGAAAGGAAGAGAATTGCTTATATTTCAAGTTTATGTTGATGCTATAATTTTTGGGTCAACCAATGAACAGATGTGCATGGAGTTTGAAGAGGTGATGAAATCCAAGTACAGTATGAGCTCAATGGGAGAAATGAACTTCTTTCTTGGACTACAAGTTCAACAGAAAATTAATGGGATTTTCATCTACCAGTCTAAATATGTGTAGGACATATTAGACAAATTCAAGTGCAATGATCTTAAAACAGCATCAACTCCTATGGATACAAAAGAAAAGATGCTAGCAAATAAAAAGGGGGGGCTAGTGGATGATCATGAGTACAGAGCAAAAATTGAATCTCTAATGTATCTGACTGCTTCAAAGCCAAATATCATGTTTGCTGTTTGTGTTTGTGCAAGATTCCAGTCAAGTCCTAAGGTTTCACATATGAATGCAGTAAAGAGGATCTTTAGATACTTGAAGGGAGGACCTGATCTGGGAATTTGGTACCCAAAGAACCAGTCCTTTTATCTAATTGCCTATACAGATAGTGATTTTGATGGGTACAATATGAGTAGAAAGTCCACCTCAGGAGGTTGTTAATTTTTAGGAGATAGATTGGTGTCAGGGCAGTGCAAGAAACAAACCACTGTGTCAATCTCAACTGTAGAAGCTGAGTTTATTGCTTCATCTGCCTGCTGTGCACAAGTCCTCTGGATTCAGAATTAGATGCTGGATTATGGTATGAATTTCTTAAAAACCCATATTTTACATTGATAACACTGCTGCATCTTTTATTGTTAAGAATCCTGTACAACATTCCAAGACTAAGCACATTGAAATCAGACATCATTTTATTATGGATTGTAGTGAAAAGGGTTAAATTGAAGTAAAAAGAGTTGATACAGGTGATAATTTGGCTGACCTATTCACAAAACCATTTGATAGAACCAGGTTCAACTTTCTTCTTAAAGCCCTGTGAATGATCAACTCTAATGAAATCTGATTGATGATGTGTGCTTGATTGTGCAAACTGACTATCCTTTCAAAGTCTTGTTGAATGTTTGATATGTGTTCTCTGTGCTAATTGACTATCTTGCTAAAGGGTCTTAAAGAATACTTGTGTTTGTATGTGTTACTAATTGTTAATCATTTATGTGTACTTAATTGATTATCTGAATGACTTAGGTAGATTTGATGCTTGGGTTAATACTTAGTGATTATGTGTGACATTAGGATAAGTGTTTTAATTGACTGTTTTGCATGTGTGCTTATCTGATATCTTGAAGATGTTTTTAAATATGATTAATCTGATCTGATGATATTATTAGGATATGCTAGACTTTGTATTTTGTTATGTCTGCTTGTTTTTAATAATGTCATTTAAGATTATGATTTGAATATGTTACTTTCTGTTAGTTCAAAATATGTTTTTGTGTCAAAATTGCATACTCAAATGAAATTTTCAAATGAATTTGCTGAAAACATTTATGACAAAACAGAGCATGTTGATTAATGGTGCTGAGATATGATAATATTATTTAGTTCAAAGCTTTATAGAAGCTTCAAAAGGGTTTAAAATATGAAGAGATCTCACAAGGTGTTTAGATTATGAATCTTATCATTTTTGCTTAAAATTATGTCTTTTGCTCAAGTTGATAGGACAAATACTTGTATATGTTTGGTCCTGCCATCTATTTATAGATTCAAAGGATAGCCATTCACCTAAAGACTGAAAGCATTTGGGGCAATTATGATGTGATTTTCTTCTACTTTCTTTCACTTAAAATTATGTCATTAACTCTAAGTTGGAGGGACACGTATCTTCATATGTGTTTGGTCCTGTTAACCACTTGTGTACAAATAGGATAGCCATTTACCTGAGAACTAAGAGTGACTGGGTGACTGAATCTTAAAATATGTTTAATTGTAAAATGATAGTACATTGACTACATGGCCAATCGTATGGATTTAATAGTCTAAAAAGACACTTAGAGCAGTCATTGACATCTATGGTTGCTTTTTCATGATGTGTAAAATCTCAGGTGATATAAACATAAAGAAACTGCTAAACTTAATGTGGAGTTACATTGTTGTCTATGCATTTTCCAATATACATCTATCCGAATGATGGGCAGAAAATTGAATATCCAGTCATACACGAGCCCGTTGGTATTTGGTCACCAAAATGAAATATCTTATTTAAGAATGACAAAGAACAAATGTGAACTACACTATTTCAATATTTACTCAACCAAAAATTGATGAGTGTTCACAGATTTTTATAAAGAAAAAAGCAAACAGGAGGATTAATTATAGAACTACAGGGGTGGATGCAATCATAAGTCCTTTAAACATTCTGAATGAAAGGCATGTAAGTCCAAATTGTGTGGCCTATAAGTCCAACGTTCAACCTCACATATGTTTGTAAAACTTGAAAAGAAATATCTAAATCTTTTAACTTTCTGTCATTAAAATTTTTTAACAATATATCCGGGGGTCAGAGTCATTTCGGGGTGATATGGAGAAAGCCAAATAAGCCTTGAGAATAGATATCGAGCATCAGAAAACAATATGTGTTATCCATTTAGTATTATGCATCTTAAAGGAACCTAAATCATATCACCAAAGAAATGAAATTCATGCTAAGTCTAGACATACTGTTAACATGTCTAAACTGTCATAATAATGCTGAGAATGAAGTATTGAGAAGAAACTTAGTCAATATGATCCCATGATTGAGATCTTTTCAGTGAAGGATAGAAAATGTTTTGAAATGAAATATTACTAAAGTTTGATCTCTAAATGCACCATTTGCTCTTAAACAATAATTTTTATTGATAAATATGTTTGATATTAAAGTGTTGCATTTTACCTTTAAAAGGGTTGAATATGTATTTTCGGGTAAGGTTTGATGTTTTCAACCTTTCCGAGCACACTTAGATGTTGTTTTTCTAAGTTTATCAATTTCAAGCATTCTTTGATGTTTTATATACTTTCGAGTAGACTTATATGTTCTTAGTTGAAGTTTAACTCCTTTGGGCATACTTGAAATTTGAATATGTTTCTTCTTGCAAGCTTTAACAAGTTCAAGTTATTCTAGCACACATAACTGTTTTGTAGGATATTTGAATTGTTTCTAGCACGCTCTGCATTTTTAGATGCTGAATACGAAATTTCTAGCAAGCTTTTATATAGTTTGTACTGTCTAGCACACTTTACTTCTTTGTTTAGGAGTACAACTTTTTACAAGCAAGCTATTTGATTTGTTTGTTTACACTGTTTATAGCAATCTTTGTTGATTTCTGATCTTTCTAGCAAACTTTGTGATTGTTGTTTGAATATAATGAGAATACTTGTTTGAAGAAAACTTTGATATTTTTATCTAGCTTATTTCATGATTGTGAATATGATTCTTTGAAACTACATGTGTTTTCGGGCAACCTTTGTTTTCCGAGCGTACTTTATGTTTCGAGCACACATTAAATTCTTCAAGTGTTTTCTCAACATACATGGTAATTTCAAAACTATAATTTCCGAGTACACTTTGTGAAAAGAGTCATTCTCTAGCACACTTTGTATTATTGCAGTATATCAAGCATACTTTGCTTCAAAGTATACTTGATTGAATATTTTCTAACTGTTTACGTAATTTCAAGTAAGGTTTGAGCTATTCAATGAAACGAGCATCAATTAAGTGTTTCCGACAATGATAATGTGTATATGGGCATTTAATTTTCATGATTACTAACTCTCTGTTTCTTATGTGGGTTTTTAATTAGTCAAAGATCAGGTTCTTAAAGACACCTCTTCTCTTTTTCTTCTTCTTCTTCTTCAAATTATAACCTAATATCATTCAAAGATATGAACTTTATGACTAATTTTTTTCTTTAAATGTGTTTATTTGTTTGAACATATATCGCGAATGATGAACTGACATACCCGTTTGAGCACAAGCACAGCATGTGTGCTTTGTTACAAGTTACTCCAGATAATAAGGAGGTGGCTTATATGATAAGATGGCTGCAAAGATCGAATATTTGTTTTGCCTTAACAGAGTGCCCTGTTCTTTATAGAAATCATTTGCTAGATTTTTGGCGCTCGGCCACACTTCGTGATGATATAAATGGTAGGCGTTTGAAAGCTACCTTGGAAAACCAGGAAATCCGAATCACTGAAAGACTAATTCGAACATGCTTACAACTTCATGATGAGGACCACAACCCAATAACTTTTAACATTGACCATATGCTGAAGATCTTTACACACACGATGGTTTATCAAGGGAATGTCCATGAGGAACAGTTCCAGAAGGGCATGTTTCAAAACATTTATCGGTTCTTGGACTCATATGAGTAAAGATTTGGCTAATGCAACAGTAGTCGTTGTTTATGATCTACCACTACCCACACCATCAACCAAAACCATTAGCCACACCACCAGCCACACCACCTTCCCCACCACCACAAACAGACACATATATTTCATCTCCACCAACCTCAAGAATAACCCAAAGCCCACCTGAAACCTTAAACCATACATCACCTCAAACCATTGACCAAACTACATCCCAATCCTTAACCCAAACCTAACACTTTATACAAGATCCAAGCCCACAACACAAGAACCATATATTCCACAATCACTTCCTACACACTTACAAAACATTCAACCCACACCAATTCAATCACCAACACACTCCCAGAATTTAGATCAATCCAACCAACCCACATTCACAATAACCCAATCCAGAACCTTTTTAGTACAAACCATCATGCCTTTGCCCTCAACTAGCCAAAACATAATTGAAAGCCAAGCGCTCCTACTGACCCAATCCAACCACAATCCCAAACCATAAACCCACCCACTGATACAACTCAACCTTTACCTGATCCTTTCTCTGACTCACCACCTAATACCCCTCCCTGTGGTCATTATGTTTTCAAAAGAAATCTTAATTTGCTATGTGAGAATGTGGAATTAAAAAGAGAAAATGCTGAGTTGAAGAAAGAAAATGGTGATTTGAAAGAACAGCTAGACCAAGCTTTTCTGAAAATTCAAACTCTTGAGGCAGAGGTTGAGAAGACCTCAGCTACCCCAAAACAGGGGGAATATCCAAAAGAGTGATGAGAGTATTGTAGAATGTGTCTGATGGACTGAAGAGTATTCTGAATACTTTTGCTGATAGTGATGTTGAGGAGAGTGATGAGAGAATGATTTTTGACGAAGACTATAAAGGTAATAAATCTGGTGATGATGAACAGAATTATGCTGTGAATGATGATATTTTGAATACCATATACGGAGACTTTGATGATGACCGGTTGAGGAAAGAAAAAGAGATTGATGCTGAAATGGAAAATCAAACCATTGATAATGTGGTAACAACAGAAGAAATAGCAACTAATGCTGTGGCTACTGAAGTATTGACCGAAACTGATGATGTGGCTACTGATGTACTGACTGAAGCTAATGCCACTGATGTTTTAATGGATGAGGATGCTGCAACAGAACAAGAAACTCAAGAAGAGAGTTCCAAGAAGGTTGACCATGATAAGGAGATGGAAGACTTATTGGATGACGTTGATAACTTTCCCTCTGAAACTGAAGAAGAAAAGAGAAGAAGAATGGAGAAGGGGAAAGCTTAAGTTAATGATGAAGAAGAGCATGTTGTTACACATGAAGTAAATGTTGAGGATGATGAAGAAGATGAACATTCTAAGGTTGCTAAAAGGCAAGAAAATGTGATAAATGAAACAAGGGAGAGGGCATTTATTGCCCAAACCTTAACTACAGAAGAGCTGACCGAATAAGAGACTTTAATTGAGCAAGCCAAGATTGCCAAAACTCTTGATGAAGAAAATGATGCAGATCAAGTGGTAATTGAGGCATTGATAAAGATGAATCAGGCTGAAGAAGCTAGTAACATTCTAGCAATTGTCTTAAGCAAATTCAGCCAATCTCAACATGAACCTCAAAGTGAAGATAAAATTAAAACTACTGCTGAATGTATAAATGAAGAACCTGTTAAGCAAGTAGAAACTGAATAAATGATAGAAACATTGTTGAAAAAAGCTTCCATGATACATGATGATTTTTCATCTCAAGTAAAGAAGTTTAGAAAGATTTATACTAGAAAGAGGAAGTTTGATGAAAAAACAGATGAAGAAAAATAAAAAAAAAGGGCAAAAAATGATAATGAACTAGAATATATTGTTGAAAGCACCAAGGAACAAGAAATCCCTTTGATGGCCGTTCCAATTTAGATGATTATGCCTGAAGATGTCCCCAATCCAGAAGAACCAAAAATTGATGTAGTAGATGAGTCAACTGAAAAGGAAGACGCTACTGAAGAAAATGATTCTGATAATGCTGATGATGACAACAATTATGAGAATAATGATGATAGTCAAGGTAACAATGCTAAAAAAGGTTGATATTATGTCCCCTCAAGTTGAAATGACTAATGAACAGAGGCCAAATATTCAACAAAGCCTGGATGAAGCAAGAAGAAATATTCCTTTGGCAATTAAACTGATGATATTTGGATATGGATTTGAAAGGTTGGCTTCTCTGTCTGATGAAGAGTTACAAAAATTGATTTATAAGGAAGATAATGAAATAAGTAAGAGAGTTGAAAAGAAAAATAAAAATTCAATGAGGTATACAGAGTATTTGAGGAAACTATGACTCAAAGAGAAAGATCTGAGCAGAATGAGTTTCGATGATTTGCAAAGAAATTATAATACAACCAAAGAAACAATTTAAAGAGAGGAGAAGGAGAAGTTTGAAAGAGAAAGAAAACTAAATGAAAAGATAGATGCTGTGTTGAAGAAGTACGGAGGAAAATGTAAATACTTGATTGATAGAGGAAAGGCTCCTGAGTTGGTTGACAACCTAACAAAGGAAGAGGTTAAGTCTCACTTTAGAAGATTGTCTATGAAAGATCAACCAGAACCCTCTACAAAAAGACCAAGACTTGTAAAATTGGCTGATAAGATCAAGGAGGATAAGAAGAAAAGTTGGGAAAAATGAACAATTGGTCTTATTGGAAAGGCTGATGGAAGCAAGAGGAAAACTTAATGAGCTTGAAGGAATGAGCAGATCAGACAAACTTGCTCTACTCATGTCTGAAATGGAGAAAGATAATTTGGAAAGAGCTGAAGCATCTAACATTCCTATCCATGTAGAAATTAAACCAGAGCCAGTTGAATACAAGGAATCATGGGAAGATGAGGAAATGATCAAGACCCTGAAGAATGTAATGAAACACAAGGGTATGAAAGAATACGTTTTTGATATGTTGGGAAAGGCTCAATTAAAAGAGTTGTTTTATGAACAAAAGGCTGAATGGGAAAAGTTGCTGGAAAAGCAAGGAAACCCAAGAGGCTTCAGAGCTGGACCTGGTGGAGTACAGTTTGTTCCAGCCAGTCAACTTGGAGATGATAATTTAATGGATATTATTGGCAGATTGTTCAGAGATGGATGTGAAAATCTTATAACTCTAATGAATATGGCTGCTAAAATGGTAATTGAAGTGTATAAAAAGAAATTTAAGATAGTGGGGGCCACTAAACCTATGAAGTCTATTCCTACAAAGCCCTCCGCTTCAAGAGGATAAAGATCAAATGAGCCTAGAAGAGCTGAAACACAAAGACAAGAAAGGCGACAAACTGATGTGGACTTACCAATAAAACTCTTCTATGATTCTGTCTCTCAAACATTGAAAGTTGTAATGAAAAGTAGAGCACTGAGAGAAATTATTTTTAATGATGATTTTGCAGAATTCAAGAGAGAAAAACTTGAAGAAATGGCAACTCTGAGGTTGTATGACTACCTTAACAGGAATAAACTTGCAGGTAGGCAACAAAATGAGCTGTCTAAGTATTTGAGAAGTGAAGTAGGGATGGGATTCCCTGTGTTAAATCAAAAGAAGATGTGGAAGTTCACTAAGCCTGAAAAGAATAAGAGAGACAAGAGATTAAGTGACATATGGCATGCTGAATTTGACTACCTCTCAAAATAAAGAACAAAAATCCACTTGGAGACTTGAATACTTGCATTAGTATGATAAGACAAATGACAAGGCCCAATCATGAAGTCCAGAAGAATGGTAGGATCACACATATTGACTACAACAAAAATGAAGACTCCTACATTCTTCTCAACTCTGATGGACTTATCTTGGGCATAATGTTAGTGCACGGTTTTGCATCTCGAGTCTTTGTATTTATTTTTCTCTATTTACTAATGAAAAGAAATATTATTATATTAAGTTAGTTAATTAAGGTCCGTCTAGTTCGTTAAGGATGTTTAACGAACTAGATGATTAAGTTAATGTTCCTCCCAGTTCATTAAGGATGTTTAACGAATGGAAGTTTAGTTCGGCATGTTTATTTGTTTGCTATGTAATGTAACGAAGTGGAGACTAGTTCGTTACCGAATGTGTAACGAACTAGAATCCATCTTCTATATATAGAGGATTTATCCTCTGTTAATTTATGTTTTGATGTTAACGTATTGAACCTCTGTCCGTTCTCTCTCTCGATCAAAGCTTCATACATATAATATATTACTAATATATATACACATGATACACCTAATATAACACATAGATATACTAATTAAGAGAAATCATGAACTAGATCCATTAACTGTATTAGATCTAAAATTAACTCATTCTAGATCTAAATATCTAAGGTATTCTCAAGTGGTATCAGAGCTTTCGGGATTCGATTGCTCTTGATCTAGTGTTATAATTCGTTAATTGAAGTATTATTATGTTTAGTTTGGTTCTATTTAGTTTCGGGTTGAATTTGATTAAATTATCACTTGTTTTGGTTAATCATGGACTAAATTGAATTGGATTTTTGATTGGTAAGGTATTGGAAGTGTGTGGTTGATTTTATTGATAATTGGATTGAATTTGGGTTGATTAAGTTTCAGATCTGAGTTGTCTGAAATAGGGGACTGGTTTTGGTATAATCAAATTTGGAATTTACTGAATTAATGTCCGAGATGTTACGAGTTGGTTTCACGATGAGGTTACGAGTAGTTTGATATATGATTTGCATGATTTGGTGTTGTATATAGTGGGTATTACGGATTTGTGTTGGTTTTTGGTGTTCATCGAATTTCCAGAAATCTGGAATTTGATGATGAAGATTTGAAGATCTTCATCATATATTGAAGATTTGTTATATCTTCAAGCAATTTGTTTTTGTAGTTCTTTAAGTTTCAGTAGTTCGTCAATTACTTCGTTACTCAGTTCATCACCAAGTTTAATTCATGTTGTTTAGTTTGTCAGACACGTGGTCTGATTCATTAAGCCTTGTGTCTAACAAACTTTTGCCACGTGGCAAAGGTTGTTAGAGTTTGTTATAACCGTTATAACAACCTGATTCGTTAATTAATTATAGTTGATCCGTTATCAACTGTAGCTAATTCGTTAGTTTGATTCGTCACCTTGAATAAGAGATTCGTTAATCTGATTCTTTAAGTTGACTTAGTGATTCGTTAATCTAATTCGTTAAGTTGACTTAGTGATTCGTTACTCTGATTCGTTAGACTGATTTGTCAATTTGACCTGATTCGTTGACTCAGTTCATTGGTGATTCGTAATAACCTAATTCGTGTGATATTGTTCCTTGTTCGTTACTCATATAACTTTCAATTCGTATAATTGATTCGTTATTTCAGTTCGTTATAAACACTGTTCACAGTTCGTTATATTACTGTGACCAGTTTGTTATCCTATTTTCATTTTTAGTTCTTGAAGCTTGATTGATTGTTACTTATCAAGATGGCTGGTTTGTACGCATTAGCTTTTCAAAACATCTCATGCAGCAAATGTTACAATTGGACACTGAAATTGGATCTCATTCCAAGTGTCCTCGATTGATGAAATTTAGTGACTTTTCTAAATGAGAACCTCGTTTTCGTGCTCATCTAGGTTCTGTTCCTCCTGACTATTCTTATTGCCTTGATGAGGTATATAATGTACCTATGATAGGTGATGAAACTATTGGCTTTACTACCAAACTTATCTCACAGTATTCTCAGGAAGAAAAGTAGTCTTTGGAGATTGAAACAAAAGCATATTCAACTCTTACGATGGCGTTACCTGAAAACATATTACATCAAGTTGGTAGCATCAAGATTAGTGCTTCTTTGTTTCAACACATCCGAATGATAAGTATGGGTAATACAGCGGAAAGCAAGAAGGTGATGTTAAAGTTTCAACTCAAAAATTTTAACTTGCTTAAAGGTGAGACTATTGAAGAGATGACAACACGATTTAATAATTTAATTCTTTAAATGGACAAGATGAAGATTGAACCTTCTGAAACTGATAAGTTAGATACAATAAAAAATGCTTTGCCCAGTTCTTACTCAACTTTCTTAATGGTGCTGAAAGAGAATAATTTTTTGAAGAAAAAAGATCTGACGGCTTCTGAATTTATGCAAAAAATTGAAGCAAGAGAATATGACATTAAGTGTCACAAATCATCTAAGGAAAGCCAAGATCAAGCTTTTTATGATGGTAGTATGCCTTTAAGTTCAACAATATCTCCGATCACTGCATTTCTCACTCAGAATGAAAGTGAAAATGCTACATCAATTTATAGTGATTCACGTGCATGTTGTTTGACTGCTGGAAGTTCTAGGTCATCTGGTGCTTCTGGTTCTTTTGGAGAATCTGGAACTTCAACTACTACACATCAATTTTCTGAACCACCAAATGTAAACATGAAGGAGGCTGAACAAAATTTTGCCTTTTTATGTGCCTTCATGACTTCTTATGAGAATATGGTGAGTAGTAAACCTGCAACAAGTGAGTTGACTGGTGAAGATTATGACCAGATTGATCCTAATTTGTTAGAGCTTATGGATTTAAAAGGGAATATGGTGATGATTGTCTGAAAGGTGAAAAAGTTCATGCAAAGGACTGACAAATATCTTCTACCACTAAACAAGAAGGTTGGGTTTGATAAATTGAAAGTTAAATGTTTTAACTACCAAGAAGATGGGCATTTTGCCAAGGAGTGTGATAATCCAAAGAAGAAATACACTGGTCCTCGAAGTCAAGATCGTAATTCTTTTGTGAAAAGGGGTAATGATGTTGATACATCTTCTGAAAAGAAACCATCAGTCTCTGGAACACAAGCATTGCTGACTATTGATGGAACTGATTGGTCACAAAGGTTGATGTGCAATGAAAATCAAGCAAACTTAGCCATGTTCGAACCAACTGAGAATTTCCAAGATGCAAGTGGGAGTGAGTTATTTTCTGACAATGATACCGAGTCTGATTCTGATAACTCGTGTGAAAAGCAACCAACTGCTTTTTTTTGCATGGCCAAAATTAATGAGGTTAGTTCTTCTTTTCCTATCTCTGTTAATTTTTCGGCTAATATGTCTTGTGTTGACTATGAGAAAAACAAGCCTAAGTTAGAATCATTGAAAAACCATAATGATTGTTTAGTAAGTGAAATTGCTTCACTTAAGGATACTTATAGACAATATTTAGAATATCAAATGAGATATAGGGAGAAAATTAAAGTTAAGGATTTTTAGAGAGAATTGAATACCTTAGGGCTTAGACTTAACTTATTTAGGTCGCATACCATAATGGTATTTCCCTTACATATATTATTATTATTATAATTAGTATTAGCTTTTATATAGCTGTTAAACTGTGATCTTATTATTAATATTATTATAATTAGTAGTAGTTTGTATATAACTGTTAACTTTGATTTCCTTTATTTTGCTTCATACACATGTACTTAGAGCCGAGGGTCTCTCTGGAAGCCACCTCTTCATTCCTTTGGATGAAGGTACGGTGTGCCTACATCCCACCCTCCCCAGACCCTACTTATAGCTTTGCTGTCGGTGGGATTTTACTGGGCATGATTGATTGATTGATTGATCTGTAAGTAATCATGACCTTAGGTTGAATTGTCTGTCAAAATGACAATCAACGATCAAAAAATTTAAGAAATCTTGAAACATCCTTTTAAGATAACTGAGCTTGAAAATGAAGTTCTTGAGTTGAAAAATAAGTTGGGCAAATTAAGAAAATCATCATTTTTGGTAAATGAGATAATCGAAGTATCTGGTAAGCAAAAAGATTCTAAAAAAGTTATAGGTTTTGTTGATGTTCCACCACTATTTCACAATGATTATACAACAAATCCTTTTGCTAGAAAAGAAGAAGAAGTGACTGTGAATGAACCTATTGTTTCTGAAAACCTAAACCAGTAAAATCTTATATTGCTAAAGCCCAATCTTCAACTCAAAAACATCATTTCGAAAGCAATAAAGTGTCTGTAGAGAATGTTGAAAAAGTTATCATTGAAGTTGTGTATGAACCAGAAGTGATACCAAAAAACAAGAACATTCCAAGTTATAATCACATTTTATGTGAACCTCATGAATTTGAGGAGGCTGTGTATGGTTCACACACATCCCAAGTGTAAAAAGAGGAACAAGTTAAGGTTAAACCGGTGAAGGCCAAGATATCAGAAAAACCTAAAACTTATGATGAGGATTTGATGTGTTTTATCAATCCTATTGTTTCTAAGCCATCAACTGCTCGAGTTTTTTAGTTAAAAGCATTGGACACAATGTTCACCGAGAAAGATATTCCGATTAGTATTATCAAACCAGAATTGATAGAAAGTGTCTTTCACAATAAAGCCTCCAAGATACAAGATCCTGAACGTCAGTTTACTTGTGCCAAAACATAAAACACATTAGAACCATTGATTAAAGCTAAGAAACTGTTAAAATCTACTAAGAAAGTTTATTTTGTGAAATCAACTGAACTGACACATTGCAAAGTTTTTCAAAATGCTCTAATCTTGATTTCTACATGAAAAAGAAATCCGTGTCGTCTGATGATTTGGCCAAGAGTTTTACTAAAAATGTGAGTCATCAACCTTTTATGGCATCAGTTTTTACCAAATCTCAACATGATCGTGTGGACATGATAAGTTACTTTCCTTGTGGTCAACAAGGTCATGTGTTAAGAAATTATGGACATAAGAAGTATCAGAAACCTCATCCATTTGTTAAGGACCAACCAAAACCGGTTCCTGTGATAAATGAGATTTTGAAATGACCTTTGTCATGTGATGATGAAACTCACATAGTGTTATCTAATGTGAATCCACGTAAAGTGATTCATGTGAATGAAACATCTGTTCATATAAAACGAAAATTTGTTCCAACCTACCCAATTTTTAAGAACGTGAACTCAAATGTTTTTCAAGCTGCGTATTTAAGATGAAAATCTAAAAGGCCTATAACTTATTCTCAAGTTGCAGAACAACAATTGAATTCTGTTAAATTTGATTCTTCTCATGAAACTCAAAAGAGTGCCCAAGACTGAGGCCTAGGATGCCTTTTTGAACTAATCACTTTCAATTTGTGTGTAGGGTACATCCAAGACCGTGTTTGGTGAAAACTGGATAATGGACAATGGATGTTCTTGTCATATTACTGGAAATCACGACCTCTTAACAAATGTTAGAAATATTCAAGGAGTGTATGTTGCTTTTGCTGGGAATTCTGGGGGTATGATAACACAAGAGGGTGAAGTTTCGAATGGGCATATCACGTTTGAAAAAGTAAATAACTGTGATAAGGTTGATCATAATTTATTAAGTATGTCGCAAATTTGTGATAAGAAATACACTACCGTATTTACTGATAAAGAATGTCTGATTCTGAAACCGGGATACAACATCCCCGAGGACATGGTTGTCATGCGATCCCCTTGAGCAAATGATATTTATGTGTTAAACATGTCTTCTAAAGCATCAACTTTTGTGGAAACGTGTTTTGTTTCTAAGGGAACTGAAAACGACACGATTCTCTGGCACAGAAGGATGAGTCATATTCATGTTAGAAAGATGAATTATTTAATGGCAAATGACATTGTCGAAGGTGTTTCCTTGAAACATTTTATATTATCTGACCACTGTGTTGCTTGAAATAAGGGCAAACAGAACAAGAAGTCACACCCATCAAAGTTAATAAATACCATTGACACTCCATTGGAACGACTTCACATGGATCTGTTCGGTCCTGTGAATCGTGCGAGTATCACTGGAGATTGGTTGTTTGGTCATCACTAATGATTGTTCAAGATATTCATGGGTTTTATTTATGAGTTCAAAAGATCAAACACCTGTTTTAGTTCAAAACTTAATCACTAAGATCGAATCACTATACAAACTGAAAGTGAGACGTATTCGAAGTGATAATGGTACGGAGTTTAGAAACAACGTGTTGGATTTCTTTTATGTTCAAAAGGGAATTCATCGAGAATATAGTTCTCCTTACGTACCACAACAGAATGGGGTGGCTGAAAGGAAAAACAGAACATTGATTGAAGCAGCAAGAACTATGCTTGCAGATTCTAAGCATCCTGTTCATTTCTGGAACGAGGCTGTAAATACTACTTGCTACACGTGTTTTGACGGTGAAGAAGCTTCAAAAGATGATTTATGAACTTCTGAACAAGAGAAAACCTAATTTAAAGTACTTGGAACCGTTTGGGTGTCCTTGTACTATGTTGAAGAAAGATGCGGGAAAATTTGAAGAAAAAGCTATTGAAGGTTATTGCTTGGGTTACGCATCACCTAAGAAGAGAGTATTTAACTTCACCTCGGGTTGTGTAGAGGAATGATATCATGTTAATTGTCAGTGATACACCACTCATTCCCAATGAAAAGGTCCTGATTGGATGTTTGATTACGAAAGTTTATATAACTATTTCACTCAAATGGAAGATCAACCTAATGAAGACTTGGTTCGTGCGTATTTAGAAGATCAATTCTTACTTCCAAGATATTTTAGGTCTATTTATGTTGATGCTTCACAAGATGATCTTCCCGATACATATGATTTAATTGCGATCTCATATGATGATGGTCATTTTGTTGATTCTTCCTCGGTTTCATTCCCCGAAACACATGAGTTTGGTGAATCGTCTCATGATGCTGAGGAGAATCTCACTAACTTAAAAGACAATTTTGTTGTTCCTGAGAATCCCACTCTTAGGATTCATAATTATCATCCAAAGGAGAACTTGATGTGGGTGTGCAAACACATCACATCAAGTTGCTTCTTCAAGTGAGAATAATGTATTATGTGCTTATTCGGATTTACATTCCTCTAGAATTGTATATCTTGCAAAATACACTTGCTTTTTATCTCAAGTAGAGCCAACGACGACTCGTATGGCACTTGAAGATCCTTCTTGGGTAGAAGCAATGCAAGAGGAATTGCAACAGTTTAACCGACTGGGTGTATGGGATCTTATCGATAAACCTGCTACAGTCAAAAAGCCTATTCCGACTAAGTGGGTATTTAAATGTAAAAAGGACGATCGTGGAGTGAACGTGAGAAACAAAGCGCAACTAGTGGTGCAAGGTTTCTATCAGCAAGAGGGTATAGACTACACAGAGGAATATGCCCCGGTCGCAAGATTGGAAGCTATACGAATTTTTCTGGCTTATGCGGCATTGAAGAATATTAAAGTCTATCAAAAGGATGTGAAAATTTCTTTTCTCAATTGTAAATTACACGAGGAAGTGTTTGTTTTACAACCTTATGGCTTTGAAGACCCTGATTATTCGGACCGAGTTTACCGCTTAAACAAGGACCTATATGGTCTACATCAAGCCCCGAGAGCTTGGTATGGCACGCTTGCCGACCATCTGGCTGATAATGGCTTCAAGCGAGGGACTGTCGACTGCACTTTATTTTATAAAAATATTGCTGATGATCTTCTCCTCATTCAGATATATGTCGACGACATTATCTTTGGGTCAACAAACGAATTCGAGAAGTCAATGCAAACAATGTTCGAAATGAGCTCGATGGGAGAGATGAACTTCTTTTTAGGACTGTAGGTTCATCAGTCTGCGAAAGGAATCTTTATTCACCAGACTAAGTATGTGAACGATGTCTTGAGCCGATTCAAGATAACTTCCAGAAAAATCCCTTCAACTCCTTTCCCTGTTGGTCACAATTTATCACCGGATGAATTGTAGGACACCGTCGATCCTACCCTTTATAGAGCTATGAATGGTTCCTTAATATATCTTACTACTTCTCGACCTGATATAATGTTTGCAATTTGTTTATGTGCTAGGTACTAAGCTAGTCCCCGAGTGACACACCTGGCAGCGGTTAAGCGTATTCTTTAATGTCTGAGGGGCAATCCTGACATCGGGTTATGGTACCCCAAGGATGATAATTTTGAACTCACTGCATTTTCTGACTCAGACTATGGAGGGTGCAAGTTTAATTTCAAATCTACTACAGCAGGGTGTCAATTCATAGGAAGCCAGCTTGTTTCCTGGCAGTGTAATAAGCCGACAACGGTCTCCACTTCAACCGCTGAGGCAGAATATGTTGCAGCCTCGAGTTACTGTTCCCAGGTTTTATGGATCCAACAACATATGCGTGACTACGGTTTGAAGTTTCTTATTACTCCAATTTTGATTGTTAACTCTGCTGCCATTAGCATCACCAAAAATCCCGTACGACACTCTAAAACGAAACATATCGAAATTCGATATCATTTCATACGGGATTGTTTTGAAAAGAAATTAATTTATCTTGAGAAAGTACATACCGATTTTCAAAAAGCCGATCTATTTACCAAAGCATTTGACAAAACTTGATATAATTCTTTGCATTGTTTAGATGGATTAAAACCCCTTGCTGAAGTCCTGATACAAGGATAATTATCTTTATTTTTGGCTTATTTTTCTTTTATTTTATTTTTATTTTGGATTTTGGGGGTGAAATAGAAAATACAATCAGCAGTCTGAGCATGGTTTGGGAAAGTTATTCAAGAAACATACTAAGGACTTTCTCTAGCAAGGTTCAACTCCGAGAAAGCTACAATGCTACTAGCACAAGTCAAACAGTGTTAATAGCACACTTTTGGTTGCTTAATAAGTTATTATATAACAAAGAGTTTAAGGGATTCATGAAAAATAGTTTGCTCGTAGGATCATAACACGCAAAATTTGTTGTGACCAGGAATATTGAAGTCTCCTAGGTGAGTATTTTCTAAGGAAAATACTCCAAGTGAAACCTACCCGGAGAACTGTTCCCAAGCACACTTCAAGGTTACAAGGTTTACTTGAAGAGGATAAAAGACAAAGTCTACCCGAAGACATGTTTTACACTTAGTATATTTGTATTATGATTTCTGAATATGTATTAATGATTAGGGTTTCTAGAAGGAATGAAGCTGTCAGGTGGCAGGCCTATAAATAGAATGATCTTGGGCACGCCACCTAACGGACATAGGACAGACACCTGAATTGATTGACAATGATATGACGGCTGACATATTCCTAAGGATATTCTGCCTAGAATCATATCATTCCTTTCTTAGAACCCTAATGATTTCCTTTCTGTAATCGACTTACTATTTATGGAAATCTTTTGAGTGAATATGTGTGTTTGTGTCTTTATTGTGTCCTTCAAGCAACAACTAGTTTGTTATTGATTCCGCCTTTGATACACTACTATTCTTCTCTAATCTAGCTGCGTCGTTAACCTTCTTGTTAACACTCTAAGTGTAGGTTAAGACAAAGATGGATTGAGTGATCAATCGGGACCGACATAAAGTTAGACCAAACCTACGAAGTCGAAAAGGCAAACGAAGAACTAGTGAAGATATCTGAAGTATTATTAGATGGTGAAATTAACTTAGTAGGGCATATCACTGTTGTGCACTTATTGTCCATGGCACTAGCAGGATTTGATGTAGTGCTCGGTATGGATTGATAAGTTAATAATCAAGCTCGTATCATTAGCCAGAAAAAGATTATAGACATTCATACACCAATAGGAGAAATGATTCAAATTGAAGGAGACAAAAGTGCTAGTTACGTTAGTATAATCTCGATGATTCACGATAACAAATGCCTAAGAAAAGTGCGTTTAGCATTCATGACATGCGTGATCAAAGAGCCAAAGCAAAATCAGATCGAGGACATGCCAGTAGTTAAGGAGTACGTAGATGTATTTCCAGAGTAACTACCAGGAATCCCTGCAGATAGAGAAGTCTAGTTTAGAATTGATCTGTTACCGGGTGCAGCTCCAATTGCTAAATTCCCATGCAGATTGGCACCAATGGAAATGAAAGAGTTAAAGAAACATTTGGATGAACTTTTGGAGAAGGGATTCATTCGACCTAGTTATTCACCGTGGGAGCTCCAATATTTTTCGTGAAGAAGAAAGACGAATCGATGAGAATGTGCACAAAAAACTGAGCCTTGAACAAAGAAACTATTAAAAATCGATACCCACCACCAAGAATAGATGATCTCATTGATCAACTACAATGAGCAACTTTCTTTTCTATGATTGATTTACGTTCAGGCTATCATCAACTAAAAGTGCAAGAAGAAGATATACCTAAAACAGCTTTCAGAACAATGCATGGACATTATGAGTTCACGGTTATGCCATTTTGACTTACTAATGCTCTAGCCACATTCATGGATATGATGAATAGAATTTGTAAACCCTATATTGATAAATTTGTAATCGTATTCATCGAAGATATACTTATTTGTTCTAAATCAGAGGAGGATCACAAAGTTCATATCAGGATTTTACTTGAACTACTTAGAAATGAGAAATTGTATGCTAAATTCTCCAAATGTGAATTTTGGCTCCACGAAGTACAAATAGATCCTGCAAAGATAGAAGCTATAACTAAATGAGAGATTCCAAAAACGCCTACCAAAGTTAGAAGTTTCTTAGGATTGGCAGCTTATTATAGAAGATTCATGGAGAATTTCCCCTAGATAGCTGTCCCATTAACCCCATTATCTCGAAACAATGTCAAATACGAGTGGGGACCCAAGAAACAGCAGGAATTCGATATTCTAAGGAAAAAGCTTCCAAATGCACCAACACTGGCTTTGCCAGAGGGTACATAAAATTTTGTGGTATATAGTGATGCATCTCGCACAGGATTGGGTTGTGTCTTTATGCAAGGAAACAAGGTTATAGCTTATGCTTCAATACAGCTAAAAGTACATGAAAAGAATTATCTCACGATCTAGAATTAGGTGCCATGATAGTCACGCTGAAATTATGGAGGCACTATCTCTATGGAGTTAAATTCATCATGCACACTGATCATAAAAGCATAAAATATATCTTTGATCAGAAAGAACTTAATATGCCACAACGAAGATGGATGGAAACCCTAAACGATTATGACTGTGAAATAGTCTATCATGAGGGTAAAGCTAATGTAGTAACCGACGCATTAAGTCGAAAAGAACATGAAAACTGAAATGCTACCATTGACTCATTAGTCAAGGATGAAGATAATATTTTTTAGATTAGGGAATAGAGTTTGGGTACCAGTCATAGGAAACTTACGAGAAAAAGTTCTAGAAGAAGCCCATAAATCCAAATACTTGATGCATCCTGGTTGTGATAAGATGTATCATACTTTAAAAATGATTATTAGTGGACATGCATGAAGAAAGATATTGCCATCTATGTTGTTAAATGTTTAACTTTCTTTATAGTTAAAGCAGAACATCAAGAGCCGACATGTTTACTACAGTAACCAGAAATACCAATTTGTAAATGGGATATGATAACCATGTATTGTATCATGAAGTTACCAAAAACTTCACGCCAAAATGATGCAGTCTGGGTTATCGTAGATAGACTTACCAAGTATGCCCATTTAATACTAATTCAAGAATCATATATGGATTGATTAGCACAATTATATATGGATAAAATAGTATCTCTACATGGAGTGCCTCTATCCATTATTTCTAACAGAGATAGTCGTTTCACGTCCCATTTTTGGAAAAGTTTTCAGAAGGGGATGGGTACGCGCTTAAACTTAAGCATGGCTTATCATCCACAAACTAATGGACAAAGTAAACGAACAATTCAAACATTGGAAGACATGCTATGAGCTTGCGGATAGATTTTGGAGGTAGTTAGGATATCCATTTACTCATAATGGAATTTTCCTACAGCAATAGTTATCACACAAGTATTCAAGCCGCACCATTCGAGATATTATACGAGCGTAATTGTAGAATGTCGGTATGTTGGTCAGAAATTGGAGAAAATAAAATTTTATGTCCTGAAATAGTTCAAAATATGATTGACAGAGTGATACAGATCCACGAACGTTTAAAAGCAGCCAGAGATAGACAAAATAGTTATGCTGATGTTCGTCGGAGACCATTAGAATTTCAGGAAGGTGACAAGGTCTTACTAAAGGTATCACCTTGAAAACGTATAGTTCTATTTGGCAAGAAAGGATAGCTGAATCCTCGTGTTGTTGGACCATTCAAGGTTCTCGGATAGATCGGACCAGTCTCCTATCAGGTGGAACTACGAAAAGAGATAAAAGGAGTACACAATGTATTTCACGTTTCAAACCTACGCAAGTGTTTTGCCGAAGAATCTCTTAAAATTCCTTTAAAAGATGTGCAAATAAACGAAAATCTTAAATTTGTAGAACAACCAATCCAAATTAAGGATAGCCAAATCAAATTCCTCAAACAAAAAACATTGAAACTCGTTAATGTTCGATAGAATTCTAGGCGTGGTCTAAAGTATACATGGGAAGTTGAGTTGGAACTGCGAAAGAGGTACCCACACTTATTCGATCAATCCTGAGGACGACATTAATTCAAAGGTGGGGAGGATGTAACATCCCTAAAATTTTTATACCTATTTGTCAATTTAGAAAGTTTAGGGACCGGTTAGTCATTTAGCTAAAGATATATGGAATCGACACATGTCCTTTGACTTATCACCACGAAAAAGACACATGTCACGTGGTGGCAACATGGAAGGACACATGTCAACACGTAGCCACTCGTATCCTCACAAAGTGACATGTGGATAGTGACTAATCAATTATAATGCCACATGTCAACACCAAATAGCACAACTCGTCATCAAGAACGACACATGTCCCATGGTCGTGAGTGACGGTCCGACCGAGGATGGCTATAAATAGTAAACACGGGCTCCTTATTATAGTATCCAAAAACACAAAACCACTTTCACTATCTCGTAGTTTGTGCCATCGAATTGGAGTCCTAACGCCACTCTAGATATTCGGCATTTCATACCCCAACACCTTACGTAGTCAACGTAATCCTCGTTCGTCCTTAAGCGTTATACCCATTATAAGGTAAGAGTTATGTTTAAGATATTCTACTTCATAGCTTGGATTATAGTCGAGGGTCTAGCATAAACCTTGGAACGTTTATAGATATATTTAAGCTTTTTTATATATATAAAGGCTTACAAAAATAAATTTTTCTTTATTATTAAGAAATATAAAGTTTTACATGAAAAGGTTATTGTTAAATGATTTTCTTCTAGACAAAGAAACATTAATTTTTATATAAAAGATATTTATAAATAATTAAATAGAAAAGTGTAACAAGCATGTAGTAACTGGAAGGGTGACAATACCGGTAGTCAAGTTTCTTGTCTAAGGAAAGTAATTCGTATAAATCCCAATCAACGGCTAGACCAGTTTACTTTCCTGAAGAGCTTGACGAGAGTGTTCGAACCTATTAGGCCAAAGCATGGCACACCACACGTATGCGAACTAAAATAAGCATTTTGAATAAAAATGACGTTTATATCAAAATAAATGTTTTATCGAGGTTTAAAGCTACAAATTAGTCTAAAAGTGTAAAGCTAGATCAGTTGATCTAGATATTAATGCAAAGATATTCTCGTAACTACATATTCGAGATAACATGCACAACATAAATCAATAAGACATTTTGATCATAATAAAGGTGAGTACATTGACTCTAAAACTAACGCGAAGGCGTTAAGCATTTTACATATGATTTACAAATCAAAGCACATGGATTGAATGGATTTCCAAATGTTAAATGCGTAAAGGTAATCTAACGACATAGCATTCATACCATTAGTGCACGTATAGTTGGATCCATGTTTATACATGTGTTCTGGATGAAAGGCCGTAATATGGCTAGTAAAGAGACGCAGTTGTAGGCATACGTAAAACTACGGTCAATCTGAGTAAAAAGACTAGGGTGCTCCGTGGTTGTACACTCGGGTCAAACAGTCCCGCTGAGTGTGTAAAGGTCTAAAGCTACTAAAATAAGCATTTTGAATAAAAATGACGTTTATATCAATATAAATGTTTTATCAAGGTTTAAAGCTACAAATTAGACTAAAGGTCTAAAGCTAGATCAGTTGATCTAGATATTCATACAAAGACAATTTCGTAACTACAGATTCGAGATAACATGCACAACATAAATAAATAAAGACATTTTGATCATAGCAATGGTGAGTACATTGACTCTATAACTATCGCGAAGGGGTTAAGCATTTTACATATGATTTACAAATCAAAACACATGGCTTGAATGGTTTTCAAAACGTTTAATGCGTAAAGGTAATCTAACGACATAGCATTCAGGCCATAAGTGCACGTATAGTTGGATCCAAGTTTATACATGTGTTATGGATGAAAGGCCATAACATGGCTAGTAAAGAGACTCAGTTGTAGACATACGTAAAACTACGGTCAATCTGAGTAAAAAGATTAGGGTGCTCCGTGGTTATACACTCGGGTGAAACACTCCCGCTGAGTGTGTTAATATACTAATACAAATTATGATTGAACGAGTTTCAAATTCTTGCCAACATAAAATACATTGTGTCGGTCAATGTTATTCACCAGCTTTAAGCTGACGTATTATTTTAAACATTTTCAGGTAATCAGTAGTAAGTGATGAGGACAGTAGAGTATCAAGGAGACAACTCATTAGAGATAAAGCAGGATCTTTGGGCTTATTTTGTTAAACTCCTTGTAAAACATGATTATGTTAAAATAAATGTTCTATATTATCAAGGGTATTTAAATCCATGTATATATAATGAAATATTTTGTCAAAACAATTTTCTGCTGCAACAAAATAAACTCTTATATATTTTCAAAACCAATACCAACTATTGGTCATATGTCTAGGCCCCTATGGCCGGGTGTGACACTGAAATTCTGTATTGACGGCAGGGTCTGTTGTATTCTTTCTTCGGCTAACCACTCCTTAGCAAAATGACCAATCTCATAGCAGTTATAACATTTAATCTTAAGTTTGTCAAAGCCAACCCGCTTGTTTAGTGGCGGTAAATCTTTACCAGTTCGTTGCATAAATTTTTTCACCTATCGTACAATAATAGCCATGTTCCATTTGAGGTCCATCAATTCAAGATCGTCTGCATCAATCTGGTAATAGTCTTTGTTAGTCAATTCACTCGTAGAAATTTTGCTACGCACCAAGTTTTCATATGAGTTTTCATATGAAGTTATGAATTTACAAAGAAAGGCAAGATTCTGTCCACATTTGGTGGTCGTGTGAAGACATTAGCAGTTGATCAACTAGAATTAACATTTAAGCTAGATGACAAGAAATAGACATTTGGTTCAATAAAGGGAGATGATCCATCTTGTGATGTTTGAGTAAGAAATGCATAAATCAGAGATGTAGAATTACTCAAAGGTAAACAACCTCCATATAATGTTGGGACTTGAGTTTCCTTTAATGACTTTTGGCATTTCAATTCATACCCTCCATCTTCAACTTTCTGCAATAATTCCATGGCAGTAAGATCTTCATTATTAAAGAAATTATTCTCTTAAAGCACCATGAGAAACGTTTAGCAAGAACTTGGAACACAATTCAATAATCACGAAGATCACAATACCAATTCCAAATCTGATTTCAATCAATTCAACATCTAATTAACATCTCATTATGCTAATTTAGCTAAAATTGATAAAATCAAAAACATATCTAAACTTAACAATTAAACAGTGAATTATCCAATCAATTCACTATGAACTAACTTATACACACGATCTAATGACCGAGAGCTCTGATACCACAAGAGAAAGCTAAACAAATTGAACTTCAATATGACTGATCAATTAATATAAATTAATCAATGGATCTAGTTATCTGGTATGTGTATGTGAGTAATAGATAATGAATGAAGAGTATGAGTAGCAAATTGGGAGGAGTAACGGCTTAAGAGTATTAGGTTAAACGGTTGTTAAATTACTTAGACTGAATCAGTCCATATATAGAAGAAGAATGTCGTTCGTTACACATTCCGTTACGAATGACCTTCATTCGTCTTCCTTACAAAATTATATTAATGGGTATAGCGAATGACTCATTCTCTATACCCCATTCATCAACATTCCATGATGAATGATACAGAATAATAACGATTAGATGTTCATTCGTTAAACATCCTTAACGTATGAACTTAGTTAAATACGAATTGTCTCATTCGTTAAACATCCTTAACGAATGAACCATTACAATAGCAAATGGACTTGTAAATTACTAAATTGCCCTTATATTAAAATAATATTCAATTAAAAACGATTACAAAGACTCGAGACGACCAAAACCATGCATTAACAATTATGATCTATAGGGTGATACAAAGATATGTGGTATGCAAAATAAATGCCGATTAATATTCAGTCGAAGTAATTATAAGAAAACCAACGGTTTTATGTTTCCAATGAAGATAATAATTATCTATATTCAGTAAAATATTATTTATAACTAAACCTATTTTCAAAATTTGTTATTTAGTAACACTTTAAATCATTTATAGACTTTACATTATAATTTAATAACAGAAAATAAAACATAACTTTAGTTATATCAAAACAATAATTACAATTTTAATTTGATTTACAATAGAAATTTATAAATCTAACAGATAACATATTTTTTTAAATTTAGATGGTTAGAAAAAAAAGTTTTAACTCATCTGACTTGTTTTTTAGATTTATATTGTACATTGTTGTTTTAAGTAAATTAAGAAATTCAAAATTCAAAAAACAAATAATCTTACAAAGAAGTAATTACTTTATCAAAAATAATAACGAAGAACAGATACTATTACATAAGTGTAGCATAAACACCTACAAAAATAAACAAACATATTAGTAAATGATTTTATAATATTAATTGAAAACTAAGGTTACAACTACATACCCCTTAGAATATTTGTAAAATTAAGTTTCCAAAAATCTCTTTGTAAACAAGGTTTGTTGTTTTATTTGTAAGCTTTGATCTTTGTCGAATATGACTAATTTAATAAAGTCTCTACTCTTATCTCTTAACAAAGCGAGATAAGCTGGACATGAAAAATAATTTGGATCTTTTAGGTATAAGCCAACTCTTGATAATGATTAACCTTGACTTTTGTCGATGGTCCTGGATAAATAAAGTGAAACAAGAAAGTGTCTTCTTTTTAACTTGATATGGAGTTTCTTGTTAGATAGACTCAAATTTATTCGACTAATTAAGTTGCGAAATCTGATATTAGTACCGGATACAACTTTAGCTTCAATTACATGTCTACCGAGGCTAACGACATGTAGGCATGTGCTGTTGCACAAACACTTTTTTTATGATTAATATTGTTTAGTAGCATAATTGGGACACCAACTTTAAGAACCAATTTGTTATTGGCATTCCAGACATCTTTATCCCATTTAGATAATCCAGAGAGTACAACTACGGGTAAAAATTCTTAGGAACATTTTCAGCATTATTTAAACTGTCGGAACTTAGAAATTGGACTTCGTCAACATGAAAAATGCTAACATACACTCATTAATATCCTGAACAACCATAATTAAAGGTGCCAAAATTGTTTGATCCTGAAAATAAGTAAATTCATTGAATCTATCTAAGATGTTTAGACAGAAAAACAGAATTAAATCATCAGTTAGATCTAATGAACTCAAAATTAGAAGATTATCTGGAATCTCAACAATTGATTCTCCATTATTTGGACAAGCTAAGTTCTCTTCACCATTATCCAACAGCCAATTAGCAAATTCTTTAATCTCTTCAACATTTGATGATCCGTATCGAACTGTTAGCTTCATGTTCTTCGTAAGTATAAATACTTTACATTTTGACCAAATATACGAAGAATTTATTGAAGAATTTACACACCGACTTCTAGTATAAGATGAGCAAAATTTGGCGGAAATAACCACCAAAAACAACCAACTTACCTCTAAATAAAGCTTCTGAAGTATTTGTAGGACCATCGGCCATAACGGCTTTTAACGTCATGTCCAATGATTCAAATGCATGCTTATGAATCATGGGCGCTTCATCCCAAATAATTAAGGTTGTCTTTTTTAATAACTCATACACGTCTATATTTCCCTTAACCTAACTTTAAAAACAAACAAAAAATGAATAAGGAAAGGAATCTAAATTATTACTAAATTTAAAACTTATAAATTTGTATATTAATAAATATAAATACACTATAAGAAATGTTTGTTAATGCCAGACATAGAGAATCTTCAGTTAGACAAATCGGAATAAGAAATCTTGAGTGTGTTGTTCTACCACCTTCCAATAACATAGAAGCTATTCCACTTGAAGGAACGTTTAATAAAACTTCTCCTATACACCTTAGGGAAGCAAATAAGGTTTTCCATAAATAAGTTTTTCTAGTACAACCATAGCTGTAAACAAAAACACACCTCCCTTTTTGGCAACCATTGAATTCATTATTTCATTATAAACACCGCATTGTTCATTTGTTAACGAACCAGAAAGATTATTAATTTCGTTACACATAGTTTGACTATCATGAGAAAGTTCTTCAACCTTCAACAGATTAGTTGCTCTAGAAATAGAATACTTGTTATGGAAAAAACATTTGTTTATACTTTATGAGTGTTGAGTTATTGGAAACTATTTTTTTTTTAATTTCAAGCTATGCTAAGTTATGTAGTTTTTCTTTGTTTAGAATCAAATCTGCAAAACAAAAACAATATAAATGAACAAATGTATAAACACACATTTTTTAAAAGTAATAACTATGGAATAATAAAATGGATTTAAATTATTTAAACTTACTTGGATTATTTTGATCCTATTGTTGTTTTTATAATGTCGTCAACTTAAAGTTGCCATATGCTTTCCCAAAAAAAATGTGGCCTAGAAAACTATATGCGATCAACATTGTAGCAAATAAATGTCGAAGATAATAGCTAGTGGAGGTATTATTTTGTTCATCAATTGCTTCTATATACTCATTTTCATCATCTAAAAGGCCTACTCTAAAACATGCATCTCGAAAAGTATCACAAACCACTCCATCAACTGTTCGAATGTCTTCAAAACATTTAGAACCTTTTACCTTATTTAGTAAAATTCGTAGGTAGTAAGCTTAATAAAAAGCGGGTGTAACAACATGAACTCAATCAATTGAAAACCACCCCTTTGCCGTAGTTCCCATTTACGTTGTTTTTTTCATAGAAACTTTGTTGGATATCTTAGTAGGTTTAATGTTTTGCATACTCATACTTCTTATTTCAATCAAACCAACTAGTAAACATTGAAGAAGCATTTGTAGTTTTGTTGAGTACATCTGCAATATCTTCATTAGCATCATATATTATATGTTGTTCACCAAGAAAATAAAAAGAAAGCCTCATAACTAACGGAAGGCTATAATTAATGTCAAATGTAAATATTCTCCATTAGGAGCCTCACATGCTGAAACATATCTGAAGTCCTAAAATGCGTTAATCTCATTCGTATTAGGATCTTGGTTATTAGAATTGTTATTTTATACAAGAGAAATTGTCGCTCGATCTGGACTCTTATTGATGAATTTAAACAAAAACTTAATTGAGCCATCTTGATTGCACCACTCATTGTTTATTTGAGCTTGGAATTTTTTTAATAGAGTCTTGTTACAGGGAACAAAACATATATTATCTAAATTTATACCTGACTTAACAACATATTCGCCATTATCTCTTCTTTTGTAAAATGGAAACTCTTCGGAATCAACAGTTGTTGTTAGTGCATGATTTGGTGTCCGTAGCCTATAGAATAAGTTATAGATAGTATAGTCTACATATTTAATGTAAAATGGACATTCGCTATGGATTGTATAGCGAATGGGTCCATTCATTAGTTAACTAGGACTATTCGTTATGTTATAAGCCCATTCGTTATGTAATAAAATGAATGGAGGCTTAATTGTTAATGTATTCCACATTAGTTATGGAGAGATAACGAATGGAAAGCCATTCGTGAATAGGATCACCCCTTCGTTAGTTTTGTATAATGAATGGGGTCTACGCTTATAAATAGGCTGATCCTATTCATTGAATGTAGAGATCACATCCATAACTTATTTATACCGTTACCATGCGGGATTCTCTCCATAACTTATCCTCAATGTATACACCATAATGTATCCATCCTATAATGTTATGAATGGTATTTAACGTATCCGTGTTCGTTTGACCTATTCGTAATCGTATTAATTTGATGTATCGATGTTAGCGGCTAGATCTTGGCTCGTATAGCATTTCAACAGTGGTATCAGAGCAGACAGCTGTTCTCGATGCATCAAATTAAAGTATGAATCTGGTCAGAAAGGTGTACTTCGTGTTCATGAAGTTTTGGTATTGTTTTGGTCACATTTGGTTCAAATTAAGGTGTTATTGATGGAATTGTGGGTGGATTCATGTTTATTGATCAAATACGAAGCTTCCTGTTTAATTTAGTGGTTAATTATGGTGTATTAAAGGATCCGCCATTGAAGTGTAAGTTTCTGTTTGATCAGATTCAGATCTAATCGGTGATTTTTAAGTTAATTGGATCATAGATTCGTGATCAGAATGAAAATCCGAGTGTTCGTGTTGATTTTCATGGTTAATTATGGTGCTTTGATAATTTCACCATGGATGAAGCTTGGATTTGCTGAATCGGGCGATGTAACAGTATTTGCCGGCCTTGTAACTATTTTTTCAGCGAAAATCGTTTTTCCGGTGAACAGTTCAGATCCAACAACCCATTCATTATGCTACTGTAGCCATTCGTTACGGGACTTTAACAAATGGAGACTCATTCATTATCATATCAAATGAATGTGGAATCATTCGTTATTGGATCATGCGAATGTAGATTTCTTAACGTATGAGGTCATTCGTGTAACTATTTTAACGAATGAGAATGCTTTTTCATAACGAATGTGGGTTCATTCGTTATTGAATCACACGAATGTGATCCTTAATGTATAGGACCTCATTCGTTCAACTGTTATAACGAATGTAGGTGCTAATTTATAACGAATGAGGGTTGTTAACGTATGTGAAAACTGTTCTAACGAATGAGAGACTGTTTTGACGAATGGTGTTCAAGTTAACGTATGGAATGACGAATGAAGATTCATTCGTTCATTGAGCTAATTCGTTGTGTGTTAAGGTAAAAAAAAGAATTTTAGAAAAATTTTCTTAAACGAAATTTTTCAGGGATATTCCTTATGCATTGGGTACTCTTTTTGGAAATTTTGGTGATATATTTTCCTGCCGACTTTTTACGTGTTTCTACTAGTCGAGAGGGTGACGACGAGTAATTTAACTAGGAGTTTACAAGTGATATGTGATGATTGTTCAAGACCTTGCTGAATTTTTCAAGAAAAATGGGAGATAAAACATTCACTTGAGTTTATTTGGCTTGTATCTTCCAACCTTTTCAAGGGTTTCTTCAAAATTTTCTACAATTCGAGTGGTAATTTATGATTGCAAAGCTACGTTTGACTGAGTTCAAGACTGCAATTGTTCTTTGATTGCTAATTGGTTTGTTCGGGATTGAAACCTGAGTAAGTGGGGTACGAGTATATGTTCGTTTACTTCTTTCTGAGTGACTTTTATCATTACAATGTTGGCTACGATTATACGACGGATTACTTCTGTTGAGGGGGGACGATTCTCGAACGGGTTGATCATACTGAAGAATATATGAATCTTGTCATTGGATTGAAGAATTTGATCATTCAGGGTTTAGTAATAGAGGTTGGAACTATGAATCATATGCCCAAACATTAGTGCATATTTTCAAATGGGATGTAGAAGAGCTTCAAAGAGTATATTTGTGATACATGTTATCAAGGGAGAGAACACCGAAGTGAAAGATGTTGAATGATCGGGTAGTTCATGAAGATGTGTGACGAGGTTAAACATAAATATATGTTTTCTTTACCAGTGCTGACAGATAGCTGATGACCTGCTGCTGATTGTTGAAAGATTGAACCATATCATACGCAAGTGGATGGTCCAGATGATCTCTAAGAGTTTCTCACTTTGAGGGGGATATGTGATACGAGAGGCTACAAGTTATTGGTTTGTTGAGAAGACATAAAGATTTGTCCGTCTGCACAAGCTCGAGAATCATCAGTCAAGGGGGAGGTTGTTAGTTTATGAAATGTGACAGATGATTTGGAGTAATAAGTGTTCAAGGTTAAAGTATTCGATAGCAACAGAGGGGGGGTGTCTCTTAGTGCATGATTTGGTGTCCGTTTCCTACCGAATAAGTTACAGATAGTCTAGTCTATATATTTTCATTTAATAAATTGAGAAGCAGACTTTACAGATTCCTGAGCACCTACAAAGCACAATTTAAGATAAGTTTTCCATTATTTTCATTTAATATCAAATAATTGAAATTCTTACGTGGCATTGTGCTAATCGATTCCAAAATTGTCTCTTGAAAAGCTTCAATAAACTTGTCTTGAAAAGTTCTGACATTTGGATCCAGTGCTAGGAACTTCTTAACTCTTTCTTCAACTCCAGGAAGCTTGGCCAACAAAGCAAAGTTATTAACTAAAAGGCAAAATAAAATCTTTAGATGAAGAATCCGTTATTCCACCCAGGTTAAACAAGTATTACTAGATGTTCGTGATTTGCAGGGAGAATAAGAGGTTTTGGATATATGGATTGAAGGGAAGTTCTCAAGGAAAATCTATAGATATATGATAATTATATGTTGCTTGTCAAATCTCATCTGTTTTTGCAGGAAGTTTAAATTCAAAGGCAAAATGACAACAGTGATCTTATCACAACCGCTATTTTGGGGGCAATTGTTAAGGCACGGAAATTTGACACTGTAGATACGTTATCCTTGCATATGTTCTGGATCCGTTATCCTTAGCATGTGTTCCAGATCCCGTCAAGATCACGGATGCTCAGTACTTATTACTAACTAACGGTTGTTCTCTTTGTATAACATTATATTTGATAAATGTAATGGCTAAGAGACCTGGTCTACCCCCTATTTCGTAGTCTAAGTGATGGAACACGTGGTCAAACTGGTTGTTACATTTATAGTGAGATAATGGCGGATTTTTAGGAAACTTAGTTATTATCTTTATTTTTTATAAAGTCATTGAGTTATGATCAGTTAAGGCACGCTACACAACACACCCTATACATAGTACACCAGCTACATTCGCAGAGAAGAGTCCAACAACACACACACACACACACTTAGAATTATTGTAAACACTGTTCATAATCTCCAACCTTGTATTCTCATTTTTTTATTAATAAAGAGGTGATAGACGATTTTTCATCACCCAGGGTTTTTGTGCCGGCGTTCCAACCAAGATCAAGGGCTTTTCCTCAAAACAAATCATTGCGTTCTTACCTTCAATCGTTTCATAATTGTTATTATCATTCAAGAACTAAACCTCGCCTTACAAATTTGGTTACATTACCCTTAATCGATTTTTGACCAAATATATATATATATATATATATATATAGTGAGAGAGAAAGGGGGAGAGAGAAAGAGAGAGAGAGAAATGTTATAATAAGAAGTAGATTCTTTCTAAGAAGTGTAGAAATTATGTTTTCACCATCAGATCTAATAAAACACAACGCACAATAAACACACTTCAACAATGCATTGCAACTTGGACACATAACTGATTGATTACCATGATCAAGATATTCTACATAAAGTTATATAGTAGAGGTTAATTTACTTAATATAGATAATGCAACATCGTTTGTTCAAAGAAGTGTAGAAAGTGTGTTTTCACCATTAGATATAATAAAATGCACAATAACTAAAATAGAACACACCGCACAATAAAAACACTTTTCATATCCACCGTCAGATCAACATATATAACGCACCAGATTATTTTTTACACTTTTTAGACACACTCCACTTCTTATTATAAGCACCCTATATATATGTATATATATATACAAACACACACACACTTAGTTTTCATTTCTAATGATTTTTAAGTATAAATTAACCTGTTTAAATCCATTTATAAACATCCACAACACTCTCATTAAAAACAACTGTAGCATGTTCACTTAATGAAGACATGGGTATTTATGCAATAGACATTAATTTTCTTGTCCTTTTACGAATGGTTGTTGAAGACTCCATAATGTCATTAAGAACACGAGAACAATATCTCGATGTGTTAGACATGTTTGAAGCACCATTAACATCATATTTTATAAAATGACCATAAGGAAAAAAAATTAGAAACTTTACTTATGTCAAGGTATAAATCAATTAAAATGTTAACAATCAAGAATATGGTTAAAAATTAAAAAGAAAATCTAAAATAAAAACAAATTTAAATACTAATCATGGGGAAAAGTCATATGAATTGTTTAAAGCATTTTTGTTTAAATCTATTGATTGAGCTCGTTTCTTATCTAAAATCGAGCGCATTTATTTTATTTTGGAAGCAGAAGAACTAACATATGGAGAACAAATTTAATCTGTAATTACATACAAACAAGTATAATATAAATAACCAAAAATATAAATTATATAATTAAAACCAATGCCAAGATAACAAAAAAAACCTAAATAAAACGTTTATACATATTTACCGCTGTTATTTATGGTTGTAGATTTGATACTTGGTAGTGTAGCTAAAGACACATTCTCTTTATTACTTGGTGAACGTGTGACTTGATTTGATTTTGATGTATTTTTCAACATGTTGAATGCCTGATTAAGTGTTAATGGATAAATATTAGATAAAAACTGATAACATTATAAAACTATAAATATGATATGAAAATACTGGGACACAAGGAATGAATGAAGATTAATTTAAAGGGGTATTTGATATGGGAAGATGTGATACACCATGGATATTATATTGATACGTAGCACCAACAGTATTAGAATAACCTGAATTAAAAATGTGAATGTCAACACAACAATCTTAAATGATAGCACAATGTAAGAAATATAAAAATTAACATACTTGGCAGAATGTAATAATCGTTTGTTGCCCATTTGCCTGTCACTTTATTATAATCTCTTTGTAGTAGCTAAATTATATGAAATCGATTCTTCTAAAAAAAATTAACATACTTGGCAGAGTGTTAACAACAATAGGATATGGGATATGGTAATATGAATACCCATTAGAAGGGATAAAGGTGTAGCATCATAATTCATTGAGTTTGTATTACTTGGAATAACAGACAATGGTAATCGATGAGATTGAGCTACATGAGAAACAATAATTGTTTGTTATTACAATCATATATAATAACATTATTCATAAAAAAAAAGTGAACTGTGGATTTTGTCCCTCTAGTTTATTGAAATTTGCGTTTTAGTCCAATAGTTAAAAATTTTCGATTTTCTTCCCTGTGGTTTTACCGACCCCACTAATCATGTAAAGTCTAATCTCTAAGCCCATCAGCGTGCTCCTCATGTGAGGACAGATTTTATCCTTTTTTGTCCCAACTAAACCCTAGACCCTCACGTGAGAGGGCTTACGAATTAGGGTTAGGTTTTATTTGGGGAGAAAGTGGACAACACTACCCCTAACGTGAAGTGCACGCTGATGAGTTTAATGACCAAAATTAATGTGGTTAGTGTGGTCGGGTTTAATTGCAAGTGAAGTGAAACCATATGGACGAAAATCGCAAATTTGAAACTATTGGACTAAAACCGTAGATTTGAACAAACCACAGGGACAAAAACTGCAATTTAGTCTAAACAAAAATAAAATAGTAAAACAGTTTTATATTCAGTTGGTTTATAAACATTAAAAAATAAATATATGCAATTAGAGTTAAACTTGTATTGGGAAGATAAAGCTCTTGCCGATATCCGTTTCTTTGATGAAGTAGACATCTTTGAAAAACATAAATTTGTTAAAATAAACTCCTCTATCAATTGACACCAATCATCATGTGTGATGTGTTATGCTAAGCCTTGTGTGGTTTGTATTGTATTATTTTGGGCCTGCATTGTAAGCCGAGATCTCATGGATCTCGATGGGCTTTTGGTAGCTTTGGGCTTATGGTTAGCATGTGTATAAATATGGTGTAATGTTTACTGGTTGGGGTTGGACGTAGACAAGAGATAGAAGTACTAGAAGTACTATTCAGTTTGTAATCCATAGTGCTTAATTACCCGACATTAAATAAATGTGTATTTTGAAGCATCAACATCTAGTCTTATTGTTTATTTGCTTTATATCGAATCCAGTCATTGTTAGATTCTGCATAACAACGATTTCATGTGATATCGTATTGAAATGTCCATATAGGGACTTATAATTGGGTTGTGATATCCCAGATTCAAAGAGTGTGTTTGTTGTTTCCTTTGGTAGTTGTATCGGCTTAATTTCCGGTGAATTGTCCATCGGAGAAGGTAGAAAATATTTTTGGATATTTGGTTAAAATTCAAATCCCATTAATTTCGGGATTTAGTTTGTTGCCAAATTTACTTGGTCGTAGCTGCTTTGGGAGTTCTCTGCCTCGTTTGGTAGTTCTCGGGCTCAACAAGGTGTTATCGGGGTATATTAGCTGTTCTTAGGTGTAGATAAGGGATTTCAGCCAATTTCTTGTGTTCTCGGTTTTGTGTTCTTTGTTACTTGGGTTCTCTGGACAACTGTGGTGTTCTCGGTGAAGACTATTGTCATCAATCAAGAGTTATTGGTCAATTTTTAGGTGTTCTTGGTTGACTTTTAGAGTTCTCGGTCAATTTTTAGGTGTTCTCGGTTGACTTTCAGGGTTCTCGGTCAACTTTTAAGTGTTCTTGGTTGACTTCCAGGGGTTCTTAGTCAACTATTAAGGTTCTCGGTTTCTGTTTGGATTTGGGTCAGGACTCTGGCGGGTTTTAGTTGTTGGGTTTTCGGTTTCTGTCTTTGGGCCTGTTTTGTTGGGTCTGATCTCTAGATGTATTCTTAGACTAATAACTTGGACTTAGTTTTTTAACTTTTGTTTGAAATGAACCAATTAACTAATACTTCCACTAATTTTGCACTACATTAAGAAATGGACTCCATCATGGGAACTGCTACTCGTGTAACTCGTTTACTTACTCCTGAGGGGTTTGCCGAAGGGAAGTTCAAATTCGAAAAAAAAAATATGTGAAAACAAAAATGCAAATATTTGGAGGAGCATTGTTCGGGATCCTCAAGTTATCACTTATCAACGAGAAAATTCTGATGAGGTGGTTATGAAGCCTGCCGACTTGTATGTCGAGGCAGATTTTTTAGAAGATTGAAGAGGATGAAAAGGCTTCTGCTACCTTAACTATGGCACTTTCACTAGAAATTTCCTTAGAATTTAGAGAGCTATGCTCTGCTAATGCTTTATGGGTAGCCCTTATTGAAGTTTACGAGGGAAATGAGGACATGAGTAGAAACCGACAAGATCTCCTATGAAAAAAGTTTAACATGTTTAATCACATTCTGGGAGAGTATTTGGAAACACAGCTGCAGTTGAGACAAATAATAAGCTAATCAACACCCTGCCACAAATCTGGGATATGAATGTTGTTGTGATTAAGAAGACAAAAGATCCTGCTAGGCTAACTTTATCATAAGTAATGTCAATCATTAAATCATGTGACATGGATGATAAGTAGCGTGTTATAAATCATGTCAATTCTTACAATTCGGCCGGCTACAATGTCCCTTTTAATAATGCTCTTATGTCACAAGGAAACTTCTCTATGTTTAAATCTTTCGAGGGTCAATATGCACTGCCTCAGCAGTCTCAATATAGTTTCAAAATGTTTTAGTCTGCTCAAGGTCAACTCACTCAACCCTGTTCAACAACCTGCTTCTGCCACTAAGCCCCAGCCAACTACTGCATCTTCCAGTCAGTCTCCCACTCAGATTCCCACTATATAAAAGGAGACTAGAGAAAACGTTGCCTTGATGGTAGGTTTCATAAATTGATACAATGCTTTTCTTGCAGGGGATTAGGTTCAACCAGTTGTAGCTGATGTGTCAGATCAAATCCATCCGATGATGTGGAGGAAATGGATATCTCTGGGCAAATAGCCATGGCAGTGTTTCGAAAAAAAAAATTTACCAAGAGAACAGGCTGAAACAAACGGAATGTGCCAGCTAACTAGAAGGTGGGATTTAACAAAGATACTCTGATAGGCTACAACTGTCATGAGCCAGGTCACTTCGCTCGTGAATGCACTAATCCAACTAAGAAGGGAAACAGAGAAAGGGAATTGATTCCGGTTAGCAATGCAAGAGGAGAAAATACAGCTGGTTCAAATGAAAGTTAGTGGGGATTGATAGCTCAACAGTTTTCTTGGAATGACCAAATGGCAGCTCTCAACGTCATCAATCAGACTGCCAACTTTCCCCGGATTGATGTTGCTGTAGAAGAGAACGATGCTAAGGAACAAGTTAAGGATCTTTAATTTGCATTCATGGCTTTCACTTCTTTCAGATCATCCGAGTTAAGTTCTGAGTTATGTTCTCAGTATGATGTTAATAAGGTAGATTTTTATAAATCTCACAATTGTAACTTGATTAGGGAAATGAAGGGAATAAAACATGAAAACTTCACTCTAAAGTAATTTGAAAAGGCTTTAAAAGAATAACTAGAGGAACAACAAAAGGATTTCTGTAAACTTCAATCCGACTTTAGCATAAAATGTTGTCACCACATTGATGCTAATCAGAAAATTGCTGAATTAACTGTTGAATTAAAAGCTTATACGTTGATGATTGCTAAGTTAACAAATAAATTTGAAAATGCTAAACTCAATCTTAAGAAATTCGATGTTCCTAGTGCTATTGTTGAGTCCATTATTGAAAAACAATTTAAATGGAAAGAAAACAACGATGAGGGTATTGGGTACAGTGTGGTCCCCCCTCCATATAATGACAACTTCACTGGACTTCCTCTTACTAAAGAAGAGGAAGAAATGGAAATGTTTATGCAGTATAGTAAACAAACTAAAAATGGCAAAGGTTCATTTTGTTCAGTAAAAGCTATTGAATCAACCTCAAGGGTGAATGATACTTATGTGTTTACTTCATGTGCAGATGAAGTAATTGTTGAGGATTGGACTTATGAGGATCATGATTTACATGTTTTGAACAATAAAGAAATTAATTCTAATGTTCATCTAATTTTACCTGTTTGGATTATATTACTTCAAATGTTAGTGTGGGCTTGGTTTCTAAGAGAAAAGACAATGGTGTGTTTGGTTTTTCTAAAACTTTTAAAATCTGAAGGTGTGTATTTGAATAAATATGATAAAAATAAAAGTTCTCGTAAACATTTATCACCTAAGTTTGTTAAAAAAGGAAGCTCACGTGTTCAAAATTGTGAAAAATCAAGTGATAAGTCAAGTGTCGGGTACAGAGCGAGACAAACTAGCTAACACAACATATCAAGACATGGAGTAGACCACAATGAATTTTATGTTAAACGTCAAACGTGTTTTAACAGTGGCATTCCAGGTCGTATTGCTATAAATTGTCCACACCGTCCATATATCCCATATTATGGATATCATTAGAGGAATATGCCTCGAAATACATCCAACAAGCAAACCTCCAATAAATAAAGTTATTATGAGGCAAATCCCTCTGACAGTGATTCGAAAAGAAACAAGGCTGAAACGTCATGCTCTTATCAGACCAAGCCGAATATGTTTCAGAAGCGTGATGAAAACTCGGCTTCGGTCCTGAGAGCCAAGTCGACCTCTGGATCGAAACCAATTTGGAATTCAAAGTCAAATATGTTTTCCGCTGGCAAACCGTAGACTAAGTCAACCCTTCATACAAGTAACAAAGTTTTAAAATCCATATATGAATGGTTTCCTAAATCTCCGATCACCAAGCCATCCTGTTCAATATTAGATAATCAGGAAGACATGTCATGGCAACCTGTGACACGCTTAGTTAAACCAGGCCTACCCAGCACTACTATGGACTGGGTACTAAAAACTAACTAATCTCGCACATCGTGAAGGAACAACTATGGAGGAATATCATCAGACCTTGATATGTTGATAGTGGCTGTTCCAGACACATGACAGGAGACATCTCCAACTGATTGACATTCAAATATTTAATGTAGGGTATGTTTCCTTTGTGGGAGGAGGAAAGGGAAAGATTATACATAAGGGTACTGTAACCCCAATAATGAAGATGGTTAATAACCCTAGACAATTAGAATCAAGATAAAAGGACTCAATGCGAGCCTGATTCTTCGAAAGAAAGTTGTAACCAATTCAATCATGAGAACGACTTAAAGAATAAGAATAACAAGAAACCCAAACTTCATCCGGAATATTTTTTTGAGAATTTCAAAGCCAATAAACCTACGAAATTCCGTGAAAATGAAGATACTATATCTACCTTAAAATGGCTTAAGGAACAAGAGTCCATTGTGAGAAATATTTCTTGCACAAGTGAACAACCCATTTGTTGTTCTTCACAAATATTCAAAGATAAATCTTTAGAATGGTGGAGTATATAATTCAAGTTAAAGAAAATGAAGTAATGTACAATTTAAGTTGGGAAGAATTTAGAGATCTTATTCTACAGAAATTTTGCCCAATTAACAAAATTAAACAAGATCAAATCTTTCCATGGGACCAGAAGGTCGTTAATAACAATCTCAAGGAATACAACACTAAATTCTTAGAATGTTGTCAAGTAACTCCGCAATTAGATGATTTGGAGTTTGACAAAATGATGAAATATATATCTAGGCTACCAAAAGAGATGAGAAGGGTAATAAAAACTCAGGTACCACAAATAACCTCCAAAGCTATGATGGTAGCCAGATGTATACTAAAACAAGAGGAAAAAGAGATTAATAAAACAAAAGAAGTGAAGAAAAACAAGGAAGAAAAATGATCGCCTAAATTCACAAGACCCATAGGCGAAAACTGTGGAAAAAGGCATCATGGAAAATGTAAAAAGATAATCAAAGTAGTCATGTGCACTTCTGTAAGAGAAAGTTCATTCAAAGAGTGACTGTAGAAAGAAAGCGGCTACATGTTACATATGTGGAGAAAAAGAACATTACAAAAACGAATGTTCGGAAAATAAAACAAGTAAGAGCAAATATGAATAGAAGAACGTTGAAACACTCATGATGAATATACGATGAAATGTCAATGACAATCAAACAAAGACAAGAATAGGTCAAAGGAATGTTAACTATTGAAATAGCTATTAGTTTAATTGAGCTTTTGAAACCCGCTTAAAAACTCGTTATAAACGAGAGATTTTGTAACAATGAATAGGTATTTAAGTCCCTAATATATAAAGAAAATATTAGCATATAGATCGTGTCTTTACACAAGAATGCTATTATTTATTTAAGTTAGAAATTTTAGAAAATACAAATGAAATAATCTATCATATAAAGAAAAGAATCGATTAAATTAAGTCATAACAATATCAATCCATAAAGTAGATATAAACTAAAAAATTATCGAAAGGATGATGGATAGAAGGAAACTATCAAAATCATGAAGGATAGGATGTCATGAAGATTTCTACCAAAGAAGATTCGATAGGTTGAATCCGAAAAATATCTAGTTAACATTAGTAAAAATATAGAATACTGAAGGAAAGGTAACTAATTAAACACAATTGGCCATTGTGTTTAGCGATTTACAAATACATATGATATTCTAAATTATAAACTTACTATATCATCTAAAGATAGAGAACTACCAAGAGAGATATACTACACTCGAAAGTATAAATAAAAAGTCAAACAAGATAGCCATAGAAAGAGGCTATCTATTCTCGATCAAATCACGAGAATGTATTTACAAAGAGGATTTCATAATTACATAAAGAGTGGACGTAACACAAGATGGTATAGCATTAAAATATCGACTTAAGATGGTAGATTCAACGAAATGCTAAAGATAAAACCATCGAGACTGAAGATTTTTATTACGGAAGAATCAGAAGACCTAGAGAATTAGAAGATTTGAGATTTAAAACCTTAAGTATACATAAACAAAGCAAAACAAAGAAACCACAAGAGTAAATAATCAACAAAAACAAAATCTCCGTAGAGAAATTTTATGTTACAATCAATTTGTTAAAGTCAAGAGAGACGACGAAATCCTTAGACTCGGAAACCGAAATGGGATACCAATAATGTAAAGCTACGCGAGACAAATATGAACACAACTTATAAGTATAGGATACACTGCGAAAGTAATAAAACATACCACAAACCATTAGATCGAAATAGTGATAGAAAAATATGAACAAGATATCACTTCGTACGTAATGAAATTTCTAATCCATTTACAAGTTGAAACTGAGCACAAGAAACATTTGAACTACTTTTAAACCCAACTCCCCATATAGAAAAGGGTAATGATAACCATGAACTGTATTACAATGCTTTCCAAGACTACACGCCAACACAGTGCAAGATGGGCTATTGTTGATAGACTAACAAAGTATGCCCATTTTTCTCCCAACTAACGATTAACACTCGATGGATAGATTAGCATGAAATTTTTTGAACAACATCGTGTCCCTACGCAGTGTTCCACTATTCATAATCTCCAATCAAGACAGTCGAATTACATCTCATTTATGGGATACTTTCCAACAAACATTAAGAACTCGATTGAACTTTAGCATTGTCTATCATCCCAAATAGATGGGCAAAGTGAAAGAACAATCCAAACGTTCAAGGTTATGCTCTGCGCAAGTATAATAGATTTAAGTGGAAGTTGGATAATTATTTTCCCCTAACAGAATTCTTGTATAATAATAGCATTCAAGCTGCTCCATGTAAGACGATATACATACATAAAAACCAAACATCCGTGTGTTGGTCTTAAACAAGGGATAACCAAATAACTGGACCCGAAGTAGTTCACGAAACGATAAATAAATCCATTGGCAACTCAAGATGACGTAAGATCGCCAAAAGAGTTACGCCAATGTCTTTCTTAAAACCATTAGAATTAATGTGGGCAATAGAGTTTTTGTTGAAAGCTTCTCCTTGGAAAGACGTCTTTCGCTTCGGTAAGATAAGAAATCTTAACTCACTTTTATAGGACCATTTGAAATAACTCGAGTGAATCGGTAATATCGCATAGCATTTGTGACTACCAGAAGAAACGAAAGGGATACACGATGTATTCCACGTCTCTAATATACGTAAATATCTAACCCATGAATCTTTATCGTTACCCTTAAAAGATATTGTAAAAAACGAAAATCTTAAATTAATAAAACAACCCATACAAATCGAAAATCCCAAATAAAGAAAAACTTAAGAAACGAACATTCAAATAAGTTAAAGTAAAATGGGACTCACGACAAGGCCGTGCGTATAATAGGGAACTTGAATCCAAATTGTTCTAGAAGCGAATCTCGAGGACGAGATTCATTCCTAGGTGGGGAGGAAGTAACATCATGAAAATAACAGGTCAAAAATACCAAGTTCAAAAGATAAAGGACCAAAAATGACAAATTTCAAACATAAGGGACCAAACTAAAAATTTTTGCGTTCACGTCCGATCGCGATACGCGACGGATGAAGACCCTACTTCATCGCGTATCACGATGAAGAGGCCTGACAGTGTCACGTGTCCTGCCACGTGTCACCACATGGCATGAAGTCATGACAAGGTGACACATGTCCTTCCACATGTCATCATGTCACATAATGCCTGCCACGTGTCACCACGTGGCATCGTTTCCACCACGTGGCGCCACTTGGCAAGTATAGGGGCGACTCATCATTGCTATGTCGCGATACACGACGGCTATGTCTGGTCCCATCGCGTATCTCGACGGGTCTCCAGAATTGCCTATAAATAGCAAGTGTCGGCCATCTCATGTCACAGACCAATTCACTCTCTCTAAAATACTATCTATCTCTAGAAAATAATCTTTCACTATCTCGTAAAACGTGCCACCAACCTCCTCATTTTCCGTACCAAAAAACCGACATTATACCTCATAAAACGTGTCGACCCGACAGCCCGTCTTGAAGTATTTGATGACCCGCCTAGAAGTGCGTGCCGACCCGAGACAACCCGACTCGAAGTGCGTCCCGACAAGAATTGAAGTCCGACGTGCCTCGATTTGCGTGCAAAAGAGGTGTTAATCAAGAAGATAAAGAAAAAGGGTAAAGACGTCGAAGTGCCGCTGGATTGTGTAGGGTAAATCTAAGCCAAGAAAGGTAGGCATGATGCCCGATTAAAATATAATAAAATAATAAAGGCTTAAACCTTAGTCAAGGGTATATTCAATACAACAAAAATAAACAAAAGAAAATAAAACAAAGAAAGTATAAATATAAAGATAAAAGAGTAAATTCTTTATTATAAATGAAGTATGATTATTATTTAAATAGATTTTAAATAATAATAAAATATAAAGAATCTCTCTATTCTAATAAATGACCACCTATTTTTGCCACTTGTCACTCTCATAGCTCTCTTCCTCTTTTTTTTTCAGTATTTCAATATTGATCCTTATATTATAAGTTATTTCAATATATAAATTGAAGTTTATTTTTCTTGAATGTAAATCATATTTTATTCATTTATTAACATTAATGATGAAATATAATAAAGTAAGGAAATATCAAAATTGAAGTTGCAAACCTATTAGAATAAAATTTTAAAATTATAGGCAATTAAAATCAAGGTAAACTATTACTTCTTTTTAAACTGGGATTTGAGTAGCAACACATAACTTTGTATATATGATTGGCTTCAAATTTGTATTTAAAATTTTCTCATATGTATTTGAACTCAGTAAAATGTGTATTTTCTTAATTTCTTCAACAATTTTATATAAATATTGCAAACATGAAAAATACATTTTATATATATCTCGGTGTTTAACATTAAATCATTGAAGTTGAATATAATAATTATAATCCATATGAATAACGATTTAGTATATGAACTATCTATCATTTATTTATATGACTTTTTTGTGTAGTATAAAAAGTTAGCAACAAGAAGATCAATATCTAGCTTTCAATATTTTCTTTCATAACTCAAGACAAAAATGCTCTAGAAACATATATTTTATGACTTGAATTTATACTTTTTTTATACATTCAAATATATTAAATTTAATATGCCTTATAAGGCAAATTACTTAATTAAAAGAATTCAAATTTTTAAACAAAAAAAAAAAATCTGTTTCAATTCCTTTCCACTATTTTCGCTCTCCAAAAATCATTTAGTATATGAAAACCTAGAATATCGTTTTCATTAGTTATTCATTCAAATCATCTCAATATTATATTACTTAGTAATTTTATTTTTAGACAAATACAATGATTTGAGGTTATGTTAGTGTTACTTGTTGGGTAGTACATAATTAAAGTGTCTATTATAGTTTATATTCAAAACAATAAAACTATAAACAATTTTTTTTAAAAGAAGAATTTACTGTTATTTTAACATGACTTTAATGTTAGTATGTCTTTGTCATTTTTCTTTCATATGAAATGAAACAAATTATTTTGTTATATTTAAATTTGGGTTTTATATGTTTCTTGATTATACAATTGTTAATTTCAATATATAAAACTAATTAAAATTTGTCATATGCAGAATATTAATAACAACAAATAATTTATCATGATTAATCAATTTCAGATTCTAAGGATGATTATATATCCATGTTCAGGTAATCTGTTTTTTTTGGATAATCATGTTTTTTTTTGGATAAACATGAGCAAATGATCTCAAATGACATCATATATATTAACTAATCAAAATGTATGCTATTTTATGTGCATGAATATTTTTTTTGGTTTCATAGATATATAATATAATTTATCTAGGGTCGCGGTATGTACTTGAATAACCTTATTTGTCACACAGACAACTATACATGGCTATATCAAGAGTTATAAGCAGACATATATGTTATCTTATAAAGAGTTACAAGTAAACATAGACTAAAGATTTTGATTTTTGATAAACAATGTATACCAACCAATATAATCCCAAATGTAGTGTAACATATTTGTGTAATCTTAGTTATGTAATTTCTATAATTTTCATATAATTTGTAATTGTATTAACAATATATGATCATTTTGTTAACTGTAATTCACTTAATGGTTAAAATTTAAAATTTTCATCAATTACCCATGTAATACACGGGCCTCAATCTATTACAGAAATAAATGAAAGAATCTTTATTAAAAAATAAAGATAAAAATATTATTTTAAAGTATTGTTATATTATTAATATTAACTAAATAATGTCTATATAGTATACGTTATTAGAAAACGAGGATTTTACAAAAGAGAAAAACGTGTCTGATTAAAGGTTTGAATATGAGAATAAAAGATATATGATTTGAACTATAAGTTCAAACATACTATAAAAGAAAAGGAAAAGATGAAAATAGAAAATAGTTCTAGTTGTTAAGATTATTATTATCTTTCTTAAAGAATAAGAAACATAGAGTTTAAGAAAAAGAAAAACAAGTTAAATTAAAGTTTTATCTTGTAAAAGAAAAGAAAAGTAAATAAGTTAAAAAAAGAGTTTTAACATGAAAAATAAAAGAAACAAATAATATTTTAAACTAATGATTTAAAATAAAGAAAATATGTTTTGAACTAAACATTCTTAAAGAAAATATAATCGAGGTAAAAATTATACAAAAAGAGACTAGAGGTCTTAAGCCGGATTGTATATTCGACTAACAAAAAGTTATACTCGTACTATAGGAGCGAGATAACAAATAAGAAGGAAAGACCCTCGGACAGTGTATTGAAGCTTATCCAAATCGAAAAAGGTGAATACGCCCCAAACTTTGCAAACTTGTTTAAAAGGAGTCAAATGATTTAAATGAAAAGATTTACATGGGACTACGGGTCTCTAAAACATTATAAACAAAAGTATAAGCACTAGCCCTCAGGCTGTCGTGTACGTTTGTCTGGATCCTTACATATGTGGTAAATGCGGTGGGCACACTGCACCACATCTGGTCATATGACGCTTTCCATGTGGAGGGAATGACCATGTGTATATGTATGGTACCTAACTAGCGTCGAACGTTGTGGTGTTTGCTGGGGTATTTATTGTAGAGACTTGAGTTTATAATTGTGTTTGTTTTAAATCTTGACTATTCCTAAGCCACGATGGGACGGACATAACTATGCTCGAGGGGTAATCACGTAAAAAAAATATTTTCGCGTCAGTGTTTTCAACAGTATATCGCTATCGTATTTTTCTAACATTTCAGGAAATTACAATATCAAGAATTGGAGCCATTCATGAAGCGGATGTTCGCAAGGTAAATATGGTTCATTGTTTTAATAACACGCTAAATTAAAAAAAGATTTATAAATACAAATACTTGGGTATTTATTACCCGAGAAGCATTTAAAACAAAAGAAATTATATTTTATTAATAATGGTTTCAGAGTATATAAATATTTTATTTTAAATAATAAAAAATCTTCTGCTAAAATAAACTCTGATATGTTTACAAAACCGGTACCAACTGTTGGTCACATGCCTAGACCCTAAGTTGGGGTCTGACAATGATCTTACAAACTCATCACCTTGAGCATCTTGAAAAATCTCAGTTTGTTTAAACATAGCAAGATTGGATTTAGTATTATTATCCATCAGCTTTTGTTTCCAATCAATCCTGTCAACTGTGAGTAAAGCTTGTGAACCAGTTACCTTTGAAGACTCACCTCCAGAAGCTTTTCTAGTAGAATCATTGTATTTCTTAACTAAGTTCTTATCTTGATTGCGAGGTCCATTATATTTCTTATTTGGCTTGTCACATTCTTTGGAAAAATGATCAAAGTCTTGAAAATTGTAACATTTCACTTTAAGCTTGTCGGTAGATCTATACCGGTTCCTTGCATGAACTTTTTTACTTTACGCACTATCATAGCCATTTCCACTTCAGATGCATCAACTCCAAATAATCTGGATTAATTTGATCATAATATTCATCTATCAATTCACTTGTGGCCATTTTACTACCCACCAGATTTTCATATGAACTCATGAAAGTACAAAGAAATGCAAAATTTAGTTCAGCTTCTTTAATGTTCATGTTTAGTGGTAGAGAAAAATCTACCAGAATTAGTGTTTTAACCAGATGCCATTATTGGGATCAAGATTTGACAAGGAAATATTGGAATCTTCTCAACCTCCTCAAAGAAATGGCTAAGTATGGAATACGAGCAAACATGGCACACTGAGCAAGCCTAGAACCTATTCAAGAAGGGTTTTTTTACTTTTGAGCAAACTTATCTTCTATAATAACTATAAGTGTAAGTTCGAGCATGCTACACTTCATCAAGAAAGGTTGTTCATCAAGTCGAGCAAGGTTTGTTTCAGAGCAAACCCTTGACTTAACCATGATGAAACCAAGTATTTTGGTGGATCGAGCAAGGTTCAATAAACAGTGGTCCAAGCACATTTGAAGGAAGTTACGATGAACTTATTCTAAGGAATTTCAACGAGCAAGGTTCAACCTCGAGCATGCTACCGTGTCACTAGCACACTTAACTTGTTCAAATAAGTTAAAGACAAAAGGTTGAAGGGATCAAAGAAGAACATGTTTTCTCGTAGGATATTATAGGGCAAAGTTTGGTATAATCATGAAGATTGAAGTCTGCTTGAAAAGTAAAGCTTACTCGGAGAACTTTTCCAAGCACACTTATGGTTACAAGGTCTGCTTGACAAGGGTACAAGCTTACTCGAAGAACTTTTTACAATTGTAATATTTTTGAATACGTTTGAATATGTTTTGTAACAATCATTAGCGTTTTTAGAAGGTGTCAGGTTTTCCTATTTAAGGAAACTTTAGGGCACATTTATGACAACGGACCAGAGCGAATATTGAGTGATTTGACAGTTGACGCTTTCTTCATTGTATTCTAGATAATTTTAATGGAAATCTTTTGAGTGACTTGTGTGTGTATCTTTTATTTGTGTTCGTCTAGCTACACTTTGATTATCATTGATTCCGCCTTTGATGTTCATTGGATCTTCACTTGAGCATTCCTCGTAATCGTCTTGTCAACACACTGTTGTTGGTAACAATACGGATTTTAAAAGTTATATCGGCCCTGAAAAGTGGTATCAGAGCTTCTTTTTTGCACTTGTGAAGATCTGTTGTTGCTGATTGTGAAGTTATTGCTGATTATTTGCTGATTTTGAAGAAGAAGAAAGATGACGTCATTTGAGCATTGTTTCATTGGTTATTGACGTCAGCAACTTTGTTCTTCATTTTTTCGATATACAATGTGTTAAGGTTTAAAAGTGTTCTAGTCTCAGATCTACCTTTTTTTATTGTTTATTTGCTTCTAGATGTTGGTATTATCCATCTATTTTCATAAGATCCAAGGATTTTATTCTCAGATCTGCTTGTTTTTCTAAAAATTGTCAGATTTTAAGTAATTTTCATTTCTAAAGTTTTTCAAAAATACCAAAAACATTTTTGATCAAATGGATGTCCAAGAGATGTCTACTAACAAAATTCCAATATTTTTATGACAAGATAACTACATCAAATGGAAAGTTCTGTTTGAAGCCATTGTTTGTTACAATGATGTTGATATGTGGAACTCCATCAAGAATGGCCCATATGTTCCAGCTAAAGGTACCAGCAACAACCATACATTGGAGAGGCAATAAGGAAGAAGGATGATAAGTCGTTGTCCATGTTGAAGTTGGGTCTGTCAAGACCGATCAACCAACACAACAATCAGTCTTGTAACCAAACAACTGCGTGTTGAAAAGACGGTTACGAGTTCTGCTCTTCTGAAGATCCAATGAATATTAAAGGTAGAATCAATAATCCTCAAATTGTTGCTAAAGAGACAAAAATGTAGCAAACACACAAGGTAACTCAAAATACTTCCATTAATATTGTGAAGGATACAATGAAAATCGATTAGGATTTCTAGGTGGAATGTTAGTATTTGTGGCAGCTATTCCGTACAAACTCAGATGCACCAAAACACCTGTTCGTTACATACACTTTTCAAAATACACGTCAAAATTCAAAAAGTAAAATTACAATGCTTTAAAGAAAATTTACATATTCAAAACTTTGTCACATGGACATTACACAAATTTAAACAGAAAACTAAAAGGCTTCATCTTCTTAAGCTTCCAGCCTCCGATCTTCTACCAAACTTGACAGCTGCAACCTTTAATTGAAATAAGGAGATCACCATGTGGTGTGGATCTTGAGACGGCAGGTTCCATCTAATTATGTCATCAAGATCATCCACATGTAGATACTCCAAATCAGTGTCATGCTCTATGATGCCTAAGGAAAGTCCGTTATAATTTCTCAAAATGAAAGATTAGGATTTTTCTTCAAAGACTATCTTGGTAATTTTTCCATGTTTTTGGACTTCGTAGTTGTGACAATCGTCAATTTCAGGTTAACCCCGTTAACTCAACTCCGTCAATTCAAACTTTAAGATCGTTGAATCTATAACGCACACTTCATTACATTTAAACTAGGGTTTAAATGACGCTTAACACTTACTACATGTGTAGTCTTTCGGGATTTGCACCGAAACGCAAACGAGTTGACGCGAACGATTGATAAATAAACGACAAACGTCAAAACAATAATTATGTGATAATTATGTGTTAGATATATGTGTGTTACTTGATTATGTTATGTGGAATGTTAAACAAGAAACAAGAACCAACTAATTAGGCTAGAGATGTAACATTTGGAAGTTTAGGGACTAGAGTGTAACTTGTATATCTATAAATATAACCTTAACTACAAACCCTAATCTATTTTCTAAACCCACAAGACCCGATCGGCCCCTCCCTTGTTCTCCACGGCTGCCGTCCACAAACACCCTCACACAACCATCAAATCAAGAGATTAATCCAAGAACTAGGTGCTAGGAAGGTATACTTGATCACCTCTTACCTCTTTGTTGTTTAATTTTGATGTTTAATGGGTTGTGTGTAAACCCTAATTCGGCCGATCATATGTATGTGATTAATATGATTATTGTTAGTTGGATAACTAGATTGATGTTGTTGCTTGATTGATTGTTGTCTTTGATTTGAGTTAAAACACAAACCCTAATCTTGTATGTATGGTGAAATTGATATGCATGGATAGTAGTTATAGTGTCTAGAGGGTTATATGGATGCATGATAGTTCATAGATTGTTATTATGATGAGTTTTGATGTGAACAGATTCTGGACAGAACGTATATACGATGTTTAACTGACTGTAACGAAGTGTAAACGTGAAAATTGATTGAGATTGTGGGTACTGCAGTAAACTAGGTTGAGTCTAGTTTCTATGAAGTATAAATTCGTAATTTTTGGATAAGTGGAAGTATACTTTTATGATTTTACAAAAACGTGATGCAAAGCTGAGCTGTTAGACCTGCTGTTAGGTTATGTTGTAAATGTTATATCTCATGAACTACGAGACCAATTGGGTTGGTTCCACTTCTGGAGGTTGACTCACTGAGTTAGGAACCAAACCCAAGTGGTCTTGCATTTATTGGATTTTTCGTTTAACGGGAATTGCAAATAACATTCTGATGTGCATGAATCTGACTGATATAAGTTAGCTGTAATGTTTTGATCATTATGAACAATCTATATGGAATAAAAATAAGATAAAAGATGTTCTGGAAACCTAAGATATGTATGCTCCTGTGGTAATTTTTGGTAAATTAATTGAGACGTTATAATCGGTAAACTAGTGCAATCTTTCAAGTAGAAATTCTGTCATAACGAAACTAGCTGCTGAGTTGTATAGGAATGCATGAAATATGATAGTTTTTATATACTTGTTGTATTTTGACCAAAATACCCTTGCGGGGAATAGTTGCTAGTTGATTGCCATGAATTGACCAAATTGCCCTTATGGGGAATAATGGTTAGTTAGTCTTTGTTTGTTGACCAAAATGCCCCTACGGGAATAATTGCTAATAAGTATGTTATTAATACGTGACACGAAAGTAATTGCTCACTCATGTATCTCGTATCACAATTTTACTTGTTTAAGTCACACACGATTCACAAACGAAACACGAAACATGTTACGTGCATAGGTATTATGTGCCGAGTCTAGAGACTCGTTAAACATTCCGATACTTAGAAAATCTCTTTGTTATTTTAGAACGCTAGAGAGTTTTCTACGACGCGCATCACTCGGTGATCTAGATCGGATATTCTTCGCAAACAGTGAGTTCACTTACCCACTCTTAAACTGCTTTCAAACGTTTTTCACTTGGGGGAGATAACATACTCCGATAAACATATTTTCTGAGATAAACGCATATGAAAGATTTTGTTATAAATTATATATCACTTGTAAAGGCTAAGCGGCATACGTAACATTTGAAGTCCCACACATCGGACCGGTTAATATTTGGAATAGCGAGTCACTTTTGGGTAGTACTACTGGGTTTGACAAACCCCACCCGACGCTAAGCTCAACTGGAGGTTGAGTGGGTGTAAATTTTGGCTAACACTTACCATGGTCTGGAGGACCTGGTGACGGGCACTTGATAAACAGTCAGCTTCGGTCGCGAACCACTTAGCGATACTTGTTGTATAGATTAGCTACCTATCGATATATAATTTGACATAACACTATCTGGTAATGCAAAACACTTAAACGCTGTAACGTGGTTACACACTTAAACGCTGTAACGTGGTTACACACTTAAACGCTGTAACGTGGTTACACACTTAAACGCTGTAACGTGGTTACACACTTAAACGCTGTAACGTGGTTACACACTTAAACGCTGTAACGTGGTTACACACTTAAACGTTGTAACGTGGTTACACACTCAAACGCTGTAACGTGGTAACACACTCAAACGTCGTAACGGGGTTACGCAACATCTAAACGTCGTAACGAGGTTACGCAAAACGCTAAACGATTTATCTTATTTTACTTGTGAACTCACCAACCTTGTGTTGACACTTTTAGTATGTTATTCTCAGGTAGCCGAGGCGGGCGCGCGGTTTAGGAGCATGCATTAATGAAAACACTTTTATTCTGCAAACTTAATTTTAACAGTTACATTTGGTTTTAAGTCGTCCTGCGTGACGCAACTTTTGAATTAAGGTTTTACGCTTCCGCACTTACTTTCATTTAAACGTTTTTCTTTGGTTTGATTATAACTAATGATTCCGATCCTGCCAGTTCACACCCTCTGACGGTAAAACTCCGTTAGTGGATTTTGAGGGTGTGACAGATTGGTATCAGAGCCATTGGTTATAGCGAACTAGAAACTGCATGCATACTAGACTATAACCGCGACGACCCATTAGTTATAATGATACGCACTGCATAGGTTTGTGTAGTCTTGAAATCTTATTTCCTTATCTCCTTCACTCATACGCGCGCATATACCCGGCTTACCTGTAGGAATGTCGACGCCACCCTCATCATCATCCGATTCGATGACGCATGCTCACGGGAAGGAACCGCAGTTACCTACTGCCTCGCCACCCCGTGTAGTCCCAGAACTCGAAGCTCCTGCACCAAAGAGGTACCGCCTATCCGGAGGCTTGTATGACAACAACGTTAGCTGGGAATGGTACCCCAACATGATCAGACGTATGGTCTACCGTGAACAAGTTCCCCCATTGCCTCACCCGAACCACCCTGCTTACCCTAACACTCTACCACCTATAACCGAACCTGTAGAGCGAGTTCTCGCAGCTGTCGTTTCTTGTTTGGAGCGTGATGTGGGTTACATGCGCTACACTAGAGAAAATGTTGCCAGACTGTTTAAAGATGGAACCGAGACTCAGGAGGAGATTGCCCGCATGGCAGCGGCAATGAAGGAAATGCAAGAGACTAGTGATCAACAGATGAAGATTATGATGAAGATGCAAGCCGAGATGATAGACTTGCAAGAGCAACTCCAGGTAGCAAGGACCCGAACCGAGATAGCTTGAGAGCGTTGCGATGTCTTACAAATGCAACTTACTCAGAACGCAGCCGAACCTGAAGAAGATCCCGAAGAGGAGCCTGAGGAGGATCCCGAGGAAGATCCCGAGGAGGAACCCGAAGGAGAACCGGAGGAAGAACCGGCTGAGCCAGAGGCACACTCAGAGGTGTCCCCAGACGATGTGCAGATGTGCAAATTCTTGGATTGGAACTGGCTAACGCGATGAACTGGGAGGAGTTCAAGAGCATGAGGCGAGAGGAGTACTGTCCGAGGGAAGAAATTTCGAAGTTAGAGTCGGAATTTTGGTCGTTGAAGATGGTGGGCTCAGAAATTGAAGCCTACACTACTCGTTCGCACGAGTTGGCTGTGATGTGTCCGCGGATGGTGGATCCGCCGAGCAAGAGGATAGAAATGTACTTTGATGGTTTAGCACCGCAAATTCAGGGCATGGTGACGTCTTCCCGACCAGCCACGATCCAACAAGCGATCCGTTTGGCTCACAAACTGACGGATCAGGCTGTGACCCAGGGTGCGTTACCACCGAGGGGTTCGACTGTTAAAGCCCGTGACAACCCGAGTAATGACCACGTCAGCAACAGTAACAACAACAGCAACCCGAACAGCGGGAAGAGAAAGTTTGACAACACCAGATCTTCATCCTCAAACCTCCCACCGCAACACCACTACCGTAAGCCCGAATTTACTCGGAGTTTCAACACTCAGAATCACAACAACAACAACAACGGTAGCGGGCAGGTTTCGAGCGGATATGTTGGGAAATATCCAAAGTGCAACAGGTGCAACTTTCATCATGTTGGTCAATGTGACCGTGTCAAGTGTCAAAGATGCGGAAAGATAGGTCATCAAGCGAAGGAATGTAGAGGAGACCTTGCGGCGAAGGGTGCTCCTAAGCCACCGATGACGACTAAGGGATGTTTTGAATGTGGACAGGAAGGTTATTTCCGGAAGGATTGCCCCAAGCTGAAACATAATGACAACAATGGGGGCAATGGAAGTGGCAGTAATGGTGGAGGAAATGGCAAAGGAAGAGCGTTTGTGATTGGATCAGGTCAAGCCCGCAGAGATCCGCATGTGGTGTCTGGTAAGTTCCCTGTAAACGATTGTTTTGCTTCTGTTTTGTTTGACACTGGAGTTGATAGGAGTTTTGTGTCAAAGGCCTTTAGCCAACTTTTAAACCTTACTCCAACCCCGTTAGACGCTAAGTTTCCTGTTGAATTAGCTAACGGTAAAACTGTAATAACAACTCATATACTTGCGGGATGTAAGTTGAAACTGTCAGGTCATGTCTTTGACATCGACCTTATTCCTTTTACGCTTAGTAGTTTCGATGTCGTTGTCGGCATGGACTGGTTATCCGAGAACCGAGCGGAGATTATATGCCATGATAAGATAGTCCATATTACCACCCCTTCTGGCGAGATCATTTCGGTCCGAGGCGAGAGAAGCGGCATGACCACCAGCGTCATTACCCTTATGAAGGCACAGAAGTATTTACGAAAGGGTCATCCGGCAATTTTGGCGCAGATTGTTGAGAAACCCGCGGAGGAGAAACGAATTGAAGACATACCGGTTGTGCGAGACTTCCCGGAAGTTTTCCCGGAGGATTTACCTGGACTCCCTCCTATTCGTCAAGTCGAATTTCAGATCGAGTTGACACCCGGTGCAGCACCCATAGCACGAGCCCCGTATCGGCTCGCACCGGCGGAACTTCAGGAGTTGTCCACCCAGTTGCAAGATTTGTTGGATAAAGGTTTTATCCGACCTAGCTCATCGCCATGGGGAGCCCCTGTCTTGTTTGTCCGAAAGAAAGACGGGACTTTTCGAATGTGCATCGACTACCGGGAGTTGAACAAGATGACGGTCAAGAACCGTTATCCTTTACCCCGAATTGATGATTTGTTTGACCAGCTTCAGGGATCGAGTTACTACTCGAAGATCGATCTACGATCCGGTTACCACCAGCTAAGAGTGCGCGAAGAAGATATTTCAAAGACGGCTTTCAGAACACGGTATGGTCACTACGAGTTTTCAGTTATGCCTTTTGGCCTGACCAACGCACCAGCCGTATTTATGGATCTCATGAATCGAGTATGCAAGGCGTACCTCGACAAGTTCGTGATTGTTTTCATCGATGATATTCTCGTCTATTCCAAGAACGAGACTGACCACGAAGAGCACTTAAGGATAATTCTGGAACTACTGAAGAAGGAACAACTGTATGCTAAACTCTCGAAATGTGAATTCTGGCTTCGCGAGGTTCACTTTTTAGGACATGTGATCAACGAGAATGGTATCCATGCCGATCCCGGTAAGGTAGAGGCCATCAAAAACTGGGAAGCACCTAAGACTCCGACTGAGGTGCGACAATTCCTAGGACTGGCCGGCTACTATCGGCGTTTCATCGAGGGATTTTCAAAGATTGCTCAACCCCTCACCGCTTTGACTCACAAGGGCACTAAGTACAACTGGGGTGACGCGCAAGAATCCGCTTTTCAACTGTTGAAAACCAAGCTTTGTAGCGCCCCTATTTTAGCTCTCCCCGAGGGAACGGAAAACTTTGAGGTACACTGTGACGCATCTATACAAGGTCTCGGTTGTGTGCTGATGCAACTCGAGAAGGTTATAGCCTACGCCTCTAGACAACTACGGGTTCACGAGAAGAACTACACGACCCACGATTTGGAACTCGGAGCTGTAGTGTTTGCTCTTAAGATATGGAGGCATTACTTGTACGGTACCAAGTTTACCATTTACACCGACCACAAGAGTCTCCAACATATCTACGATCAGAAGGAGCTGAACATGCGACAGCGTCGTTGGGTCGAGCTGCTTAAAGATTACGATTGTGCCATCAAGTACCACCCTGGCAAGGCCAATGTGGTGGCCGACGCCCTCAGCAGAAAAGAAACAGATAAACCCAGACGGGTGAGAGCATTGCAACTCACGATTCATGCCAGCTTGCCCGATCAGATTCGCGATGCGCAACTGGAAGCTTTGAAAGATGATAATCTTCCATCGGAACTCATGCGGGGCATGAGCAAGCAACTTGAAACCAGATCGGACGGGGTCCGATATTTTGAGAACCGGATTTGGGTTCCACGATACGGAGAGTTGAGAACTCTAGTGATGGACGAAGCTCACAAGTCCCGATATTCTATCCACCCCGGCTCAGATAAAATGTATCATGATTTAAAGGCACTTTACTGGTGGCCGAACATGAAAGCCGACATTGCCACCTACGTGAGCAACAACCGGAACTCCCAATGTGGAAATGGGAACACATCTCTATGGACTTTATTACGGGTTTGCCTAAGACACCGACGGGATGCGATACCATCTGGGTGATCGTTGACCGTTTGACTAAATCGGCACACTTCCTAGCGATTAAAGAAACAGACAAAATGGAACGACTGACTCGAGTATACATGAAAGAAGTGGTGTCTAGACACGGAGTGCCTGTCTCGATCATTTCCGATCGAGATTCTCATTTCACCTCGCACTTTTGGAAGTCGCTGCAAAGCGCACTGGGCACCCGTCTCGATATGAGTACAGCATACCATCCTCAAACGGATGGGCAAAGTGAACGGACTATTCAGACCCTGGAGGATATGTTGCGTGCATGCGTTTTAGATTTCGGAAAAAGTTGGGAACCCCACTTACCCTTGGTAGAGTTTTCGTATAATAACAGCTACCACGCAAGTATTAAGGCAGCGCCGTTTGAAGCGCTGTACGGACGGAAGTGTCGATCACCACTCTGCTGGGCAGAGGTGGGTGATAGCCAAATCACTGGTCCGGAACTGGTACTCGAAACCTCGGAAAAGATTGTTCAAATCCGAAATCGCATGGCAGCAGCACGAGATCGCCAAAAGAGTTACGCCGACAAGCGCCGAAAACCTCTCGAATTTCAAGTGAACGATCGGGTGTTACTCAAAGTCTCACATTGGAAAGGTGTGGTTCGCTTTGGTAAGCGAAACAAACTCAACCCACGATATGTTGGTCCGTACCGGATAACTGAGCGCATTGGTCCGGTGGCGTACCGACTGGACCTACCAACAGAACTCAGTGGCGTACACGATGTATTCCACGTATCAAATTTGAAGAAATGCCTATCTGATGAAACCCAAGTAGTCCCGTTGGAGGAACTACAAGTTGATGAACAGTTACGGTTCATTGAGGAACCAGTCGAGGTTTTGGATTGGGAAACCAAAACGCTCAAACGCATCAAAATTTCAATCGTTAAGGTTCGTTGGAACTCGAGACGTGGACCGGAGTTCACGTGGGAACGCGAGGATCACATGATGAAAAAGTATCCTCACCTTTTTGAAGGGCTAACCAAACACCGAAAACCGCGAAACCCGGCAAACCGTCAAACATCACCGGAGGTATGAACTAAATTTCGGGACGAAATTTCTTTCTACTAGGGGATGATATGACAAACTGAAAATTTTTCTTACTTTTTCAGGCTCTCATCACGACTTGACTCAAATTTTCGGGACGAAAATTCTTTAACATGGGAATGATGTGACAATCGTCAATTTCAGGTTAACCCCGTTAACTCAACTCCGTCAATTCAAACTTTAAGATCGTTGAATCTATAACGCACACTTCATTACATTTAAACTAGGGTTTAAATGACGCTTAACACTTACTACATGTGTAGTCTTTCGGGATTTGCACCGAAACGCAAACGAGTTGACGCGAACGATTGATAAATAAACGACAAACGTCAAAACAATAATTATGTGATAATTATGTGTTAGATATATGTGTGTTACTTGATTATGTTATGTGGAATGTTAAACAAGAAACAAGAACCAACTAATTAGGCTAGAGATGTAACATTTGGAAGTTTAGGGACTAGAGTGTAACTTGTATATCTATAAATATAACCTTAACTACAAACCCTAATCTATTTTCTAAACCCACAAGACCCGATCGGCCCCTCCCTTGTTCTCCACGGCTGCCGTCCACAAACACCCTCACACAACCATCAAATCAAGAGATTAATCCAAGAACTAGGTGCTAGGAAGGTATACTTGATCACCTCTTACCTCTTTGTTGTTTAATTTTGATGTTTAATGGGTTGTGTGTAAACCCTAATTCGGCCGATCATATGTATGTGATTAATATGATTATTGTTAGTTGGATAACTAGATTGATGTTGTTGCTTGATTGATTGTTGTCTTTGATTTGAGTTAAAACACAAACCCTAATCTTGTATGTATGGTGAAATTGATATGCATGGATAGTAGTTATAGTGTCTAGAGGGTTATATGGATGCATGATAGTTCATAGATTGTTATTATGATGAGTTTTGATGTGAACAGATTCTGGACAGAACGTATATACGATGTTTAACTGACTGTAACGAAGTGTAAACGTGAAAATTGATTGAGATTGTGGGTACTGCAGTAAACTAGGTTGAGTCTAGTTTCTATGAAGTATAAATTCGTAATTTTTGGATAAGTGGAAGTATACTTTTATGATTTTACAAAAACGTGATGCAAAGCTGAGCTGTTAGACCTGCTGTTAGGTTATGTTGTAAATGTTATATCTCATGAACTACGAGACCAATTGGGTTGGTTCCACTTCTGGAGGTTGACTCACTGAGTTAGGAACCAAACCCAAGTGGTCTTGCATTTATTGGATTTTTCGTTTAACGGGAATTGCAAATAACATTCTGATGTGCATGAATCTGACTGATATAAGTTAGCTGTAATGTTTTGATCATTATGAACAATCTATATGGAATAAAAATAAGATAAAAGATGTTCTGGAAACCTAAGATATGTATGCTCCTGTGGTAATTTTTGGTAAATTAATTGAGACGTTATAATCGGTAAACTAGTGCAATCTTTCAAGTAGAAATTCTGTCATAACGAAACTAGCTGCTGAGTTGTATAGGAATGCATGAAATATGATAGTTTTTATATACTTGTTGTATTTTGACCAAAATACCCTTGCGGGGAATAGTTGCTAGTTGATTGCCATGAATTGACCAAATTGCCCTTATGGGGAATAATGGTTAGTTAGTCTTTGTTTGTTGACCAAAATGCCCCTACGGGAATAATTGCTAATAAGTATGTTATTAATACGTGACACGAAAGTAATTGCTCACTCATGTATCTCGTATCACAATTTTACTTGTTTAAGTCACACACGATTCACAAACGAAACACGAAACATGTTACGTGCATAGGTATTATGTGCCGAGTCTAGAGACTCGTTAAACATTCCGATACTTAGAAAATCTCTTTGTTATTTTAGAACGCTAGAGAGTTTTCTACGACGCGCATCACTCGGTGATCTAGATCGGATATTCTTCGCAAACAGTGAGTTCACTTACCCCACTCTTAAACTGCTTTCAAACGTTTTTCACTTGGGGGAGATAACATACTCCGATAAACATATTTTCTGAGATAAACGCATATGAAAGATTTTGTTATAAATTATATATCACTTGTAAAGGCTAAGCGGCATACGTAACATTTGAAGTCCCACACATCGGACCGGTTAATATTTGGAATAGCGAGTCACTTTTGGGTAGTACTACTGGGTTTGACAAACCCCACCCGACGCTAAGCTCAACTGGAGGTTGAGTGGGTGTAAATTTTGGCTAACACTTACCATGGTCTGGAGGACCTGGTGACGGGCACTTGATAAACAGTCAGCTTCGGTCGCGAACCACTTAGCGATACTTGTTGTATAGATTAGCTACCTATCGATATATAATTTGACATAACACTATCTGGTAATGCAAAACACTTAAACGCTGTAACGTGGTTACACACTTAAACGCTGTAACGTGGTTACACACTTAAACGCTGTAACGTGGTTACACACTTAAACGCTGTAACGTGGTTACACACTTAAACGCTGTAACGTGGTTACACACTTAAACGCTGTAACGTGGTTACACACTTAAACGTTGTAACGTGGTTACACACTCAAACGCTGTAACGTGGTAACACACTCAAACGTCGTAACGGGGTTACGCAACATCTAAACGTCGTAACGAGGTTACGCAAAACGCTAAACGATTTATCTTATTTTACTTGTGAACTCACCAACCTTGTGTTGACACTTTTAGTATGTTATTCTCAGGTAGCCGAGGCGGGCGCGCGGTTTAGGAGCATGCATTAATGAAAACACTTTTATTCTGCAAACTTAATTTTAACAGTTACATTTGGTTTTAAGTCGTCCTGCGTGACGCAACTTTTGAATTAAGGTTTTACGCTTCCGCACTTACTTTCATTTAAACGTTTTTCTTTGGTTTGATTATAACTAATGATTCCGATCCTGCCAGTTCACACCCTCTGACGGTAAAACTCCGTTAGTGGATTTTGAGGGTGTGACAGTAGTTGGGCCTCATCATCTGCTGCTTCATGTTATGCACTCCTTCGTTGTAGCCAGAGGATTAGAGTATCTACTTGATTTCCTGTAGGATAGTTCAGTCATCCTAATATCACTCATCCTCCTCTATTTCTTTGTCCTTTGTTAGAGCATGGTTTTGTCGTCTCGAGTCTTTGTTATCGTATTTGAAATTTAATATTTTTCTAATGTAAAAGGGCATTTTTGTAATTAAGTCCCATACACTATATTATGGGTCATTTGATAAGGATGTTTAACGTATGAATCCATTCGTTGTTTATTATGGTTCATTCGTTAAGGATGTTTCATGAATGAACCTTAATCGTTACTGTTATTTGGTCATTCGCTAAAGATGTTTAACAAATGGACCTTAGTCATTATTTGTTGTATCCATTCATCATGGAATGTTGACGAATAGGGTATAACTAATGAGTCATTTGCTATACCATTTTGTTTATTTATGTAATGAAGACAAATGAAGGCATTTCGTTACGGAATGTGTAACAAATGGCATTCCTCTTCTATATTTAGGCTATTAAGCCATATCCTAATTTAAAAGTATTTTCCTCTCTTGCTGTTACTATGCTTAATATCTACTAAACACTTCCTTAATCTATTAATCATAAATGTATATCACATAACTAGGTCCTTGGTTCAACCGTTATAACGAGATCAGTCGATTGAAGCTATGATGTGGTGTGTTTAACAAGTGGTATCAGAGCTTAATCCAGGGTTAGATTGTATTTCTGACTAAGGTATTCAAAATGATTGAAGGTTTATTTATAGTATAATTTTTTAATTAAGATCCATGTATTGGTTTTTCTATTTTCATACAATTAGTAAAATGGAATGATAATTGGATGTTGATTTGAGCGATATTGACTTCGGATTTGGTAGTGAAAGGTGTGTTTGTTTTGAATTGGATTACTGTTTGAGTTTGGAATGGATTCGTAGAAATTTTAAGTGTTGTACGGAAATGAGTATTATGTTTAGTGATTTATTGGTTTCCGGTTGATTATAGTGTGTTTTTGGATGTTCGAAATAGTTTAAGTTTGTCCGCAGAATTTAGACGAGTTGTTAAAGCATCTGATTGTGAAAATCGATTAAGTTTTCATTGATTTAAGCATACATTTGTATACGTCTGGATTAAAGTTTATATTTGGAAAATTTCCAGATCTGGAAATTGGTTTGAAGGTTTCAAGATTCAAAGACACATTCGTTATGTTTTTATCATTCATTATAATATTGATAGCCATTCGCTATCAACTCTTAACTGATTCGTGCCGCGTGTTAAGTTTGTTACAACAGAATAACAAATTCATTAGTTACAGTAGCTGATTCTTTATCAGCTATTCGTTATTGAAAGATCATTCGTCCTCAGCCATTCGTCAGTCATTCGTTAATTAATTCGTCAACCCATTCGTCAGTCTTTTTCGTTAGCTCATTCGCCAACTCATTCGTCAGTCATTCGTTAACTCATACGTCAACCCATTCGTCCGTCATTCGTCAGCCATTTGTTAACTCATTCATCAACTAATTCGTCAGTCATTTGTTAAGCTAGTTGTATTCCTCATTCCCTATTGTTCATCTGTCATTCGTTAATGTTAATCATACGTGCTTACCAATTCGTCTTCACATTCGCTATAAAAATTTCATTATAATCCTGAAGTTTGAAGTTCGTTAAGTTTAAACCTTTAAGATGGCTTGTTATTATGCACCGGCTTCTCAGAACGTGTTGATGCAGCAAATGTTACATCTTGATGTTGAAATTGTAACTCATTCGAAATGTCATCGTTTGATAAAATTTAGTGATTTTGTTAAGTGGGAACCACGTTTCAGAGCACATCTAGGGTATGTACACCCTGATTTTTCACAATGACTTGATGATGTATACACTGTTCCAATGCTTGTTAGTGAAACTACAGGATTTACACCAAAAGCATTCTCTCAATACTCTAAGAAGAAAAGAAAGTTCTAGAGATTGAAATTAAGGCATATTCTACTTTAATTATGGATTTACCTGACAATAATTTCTGTTAAGTGGAAAGTATTAAAATTTGTGCCTCTTTGTTTCAACATATCAAGATGAGAAGTATGGGTAAAAAGGTGATGTTAAAGTTTCAATTTTGAAACTTTAACTTATTGGAAGGAGAGACTGTGGAATAAATGCTCACAAGATTCAATCATCTTATTACTGAGATGAATAATTTAAAAATGGAACCAAGTGAGTCTGATAAAATTGACACTGTGAAGAATGCTTTTCCAAACTCCTATTCAACATTTCTCATGATTCTTAAGGAAAATAGTTTCTTTAATAATGATTCAGTGCACATGTTCAACTCCCCACTTTACCAAGGTGATTCAGTGCACATGCACATTGTTTCTCAAGACAAAACGTCTAAAACACGATGATTCAGTGCACATGTTCAACTACCCACTTTACCATGATTTTTAACATTTAATGTTGGGACAACTAGTCATGGTGGTTCATGCCAATTTTCCCGTTTTTAAATCCTAACACATTATTTTCAAATTTCAAAGATTTAAATTATTTAAAATTTCATCTATTTACTTGATTTACTAACAAATGAAAAAAAAATATTCTACAATCTTCATCCTCATAACTCTAGGACTCACATCATTAACAATCCATGTTTACATATCATCCTCAGACTTATTTCAATTACCCCAAATTTATGTCATTTCTCTTTTATTATTTAGAATGCCTCCTCTTCGTCGCCATACTCACAAGACTAACTCCAGTCGTCGGATGACCGCTATGGTTTCTAGAGGGATCACCGCTGTGTTTCCTGGACTGATAACTCAAATTCAAGCCACCCAACCCACCGGTGCCAACCCATCTCAGTTTTTTGGCAAGAACCGTGCACTACCTTGTTGCAATGGTTCGAAAATATCGAAAGTGATTTCAATCTTTGTGAATGCCCCGAATCGAAAGAAACCACATACGCCTCAAGCATTTTCGAGGAAACCGCCCGCACTTGGTGGAATAGCGAAATGTTCGCCAAAGGGACGAAAGTAGCTATGGCCTACTCATGGACCAATCTCAAGGAAGTCATGATGAAGAAATTTTTTCCGAAACATGTACTTCAAAAACTCGAATCTGAATTTTGGGAACTTAAGCAAGAGAGTGGTGACAACTCCGCCTACTCCAACCGCTTTCATGAGCTTAGTCTTTTGGTTCCTCACTTGGTCACTCCCCTAGAGCGGGCAATTGACAAGTATGTTGGCGGTTTGCCTATGCAATTTCGCGACTCGGTGATGAGTAGTAAACAGCAAACCCTCCATGATGCAATTATCTTAGCCGATGCTCTTTCCGAAAACCATGTCAAAGTCAGTTCCCTCACTATCAAAATCTCCAAGAAACCCAATGAGAAGAGTACACCCGAACCATTAACCCCACCAAAGTTGACCCTCAACCCCAATCCATAAACTACTCCAACTCATCCCACCACTCCAAGAACAAAAGCAAACCCAACTACCGAAACTATGCCATCACTCACCCATCTCAACTTCAATCTCAATCCCAAGCACCCCAAAACCAAAAACCCAATTCTGGCTCGCATCCCTTGTATAGATGTTGCCAACGCCATCATCCCTCTTACTCCGCTTGCCGCCATTGCACGAAGTGTAACAAATATGGTCACCTTAGCAACCTCTGTCGGGAAACCTATCATGGGTAACCCACTCCACCAAGATTTGCTCCATCGAACCAACCATCCCGTGCATTTTGCCCAAACTCCTCCTCAACATAGAGCTTGTTTCAATTGTGGAGATCCGAATCATTTCCGCAATGCTTGTCCTCGACTTGCGTTTATTAAACAAGCTCAAATAATTCCCACACCGTATTACCAAACCCAAGCCTACCAAGTTCAATCCTATCAACCTCAAGTCCCGCAACTATTGGCTCCTCTGGCTCAACTGCTCCAAGCGATGCAAGCCCTCCCTCCTTTGACAATTCCGCAAGTAATGCAAGTTCTTCCTCCTCCGGTAGCTTAATACGTCACGAAAACCAAGGGCATGTTTTTATGACATACGCCAACCAAGCTCAAGTTGCCAACGACGTGGTGAATGGTACATTTTTAGTAAATGAGCATTTAGCTTCAATTATATTTCATGCCGAAGTTGATAGGAGTTTTGTTTCTTTTAAATTTGAATCTATTCTTGCTGTACCTCACATTAATCTTTTTTACCATTTTACCGTCGAATTCGCCAATGGTAGCTCCATCACCATCGATTCGGTCATTCGCGATTGTATCCTCACTCTTTGCAAGAACGAATTCTCGTTTGAACTCATCCCGATGCAAATGGGAAGTTTCGAAATCATAGTAGGCATGGATTGGATAGCTTTGCACCGTGCCGAAGTCGTTTGTTATGAAAAATTTATTCGAATCCCGCTCTTCAATGGCAACCTCAAAGTCTTTGGCAAAACGATTCCCAAGAAACTCAACCTCATGTCTTGCTCTCAATCTCGTAAGTATTTGCGCTAAAAGTATATTCCATTCCTAGCGCAAACGGTAGTTAAAGACCTCAAAGAAAAAGAAAATTCAAGACATCCCCGTTGTTTACGAATTTCCCGGCGATGTTCCCGAAGACATCTCTGGTCTCCCGCCCATTCGTCCGGTTGAATTTCGAATCGACCTTGTTGCCCGGCGTGACTCCCGTAGCCAAGGCTCCCTATTGTTTAGCTCCTTAGGAATTGCAAGAGTTATCAAACCAACTTCAAGAACTCTCCGATAAGGTCTTTATCCGTCCAAGCTCTTCCCCTTGGGGTGCTCCCGTTCTCTTCGTGAAAAAGAATGATGACTCGTTTCTCATGTTTATCGATTACCGTAAACTCAATAAACTCACCATCAAGGATCGTTACCCTTTGCCTCGAATCGACGACCTATTCGACAACTCAACGACGCAACTTGTTTTTCCAAAAGCGATCTTTGATCATGTTATCATCAATTGCGTGTTCATGAAGATGACATTCCTAAAAACTGTTTTCGTACTCGGTATGGACATTACGAATTCATGGTTATGCCATTCAGATTAACCAATTCACCCGTGGTATTCATGGACCTCATTAACCGCGTTTGCTAACCATTATTGGAAAAATTCATGATTTTATTTATCGACAACATTCTCATCTTCTCCAAGACCAAAACCGAACATGAGCATCATATAAGTTCCATTCTCGATCTCTAAGAAAAGAACAACTTTATGCCAAGTTTTCAAAATGTGAATTTTGGTTAAAAGAAGTTCAATTTTTGGGGCACATCGTCAACGATAAGGGTACTTATCTTGTCCCCGCAATAATCGAGGCTGTAAATGATTGGAAAACTCCATCCACACCCACAGAATTTCGATCTTTCCTTGGTTTGGCCGGGTATTATCGGCGCTACATTCTAAACTTCTCTAAAATCGCGTTACCTCTTACCGAACTAACTCATATGGGAATACTTTACGAATAGGGACCGAAACAAGAATAAGCTTTCCAAACTCTAAGGCATATGATTTGCAATGTTCCCGTCTTAACCCTTCCTGATGGAAACGACGACTTTGTGGTATTTTGCGATGCATCCAACCAAGGTCTCGGTTGCGTTCTCATGCAACGAGGTCAAGTTATCGAATATGCCTCGAGACAACTTAAGGTTCACGAAAAGAATTACCCGACTCATGATCTCGAATTTGGTGCCGTCATTTTCGCTCTCAAAATCTGGAGACATTATCTTTATGGCACGAAATGTGTTGTATTCACCGACGATAAAAGTCTTCAACACATTTTTGACGAAAACGATTTCACCATGAGACAACATCGATGGGCCGAATTACTTAGTGATTACAATTGCAAAATTCGCTACCATCCCGGTAAAGCGAATATCGTGGCCGATGCCCTTAGTCGTAAAGTTAATGTAAAATCCATTCAGCTTCATAGCATTATCATCCAAACCGATCTTCAAGACCGCATCTATCGAGCCTAATTCACCTCCATTGATGAAGGCAATATGTACAACGAAATGTCAATTGGAGCCGAACTTCAACTCGAAACCAAACACGATTGTTTGTTTTATTTTCTCAATCATTTGCGGTTTTCCGATCGCGATGAACTTTGTGCTTTCATTCTCAACGAAGCTCATATGTCACGATATTCCGTGCATCCGGGTAGGGAAAAAATGTACTTCGATCTCCAATCTATTTATTGGTGGCCACGTATGAAAAAAAATGTGGCACTTTACATCTCAAAATGTCTTACACGCTCAAAGGTTAAAGCCGAACAACAAAAACCTTTTGGTTTACTCGAGCAACCTCAAATTCCCGTTTGGAAATGGGAAGACATTGATATGGACTTCATCACCAAAATTACCCCCCCCCCCACACTCAAATCGGCTCACTTCATCTGATCCGAGAGAAGTACTCTGTCGAACAACTCGCTCAAATCTATTTTCTTGAAATTCTATGCCGCCATGGTATTCCGTTAACCATTATTTCTGATCGTGATGCTCGTTTCACCTTCCGTTTTTTAAAACCGCATCAAAAAGCTTTGGGTACTCGCCTTGATCTTAGTACCCGCTTATCACCCTCTACCCGATGGTCGATCCGAGCGTACAATCCAAACCCTTGAAGATATGCTTGGATCTTGTGTACTTGATTTTGGTGAAAATTGGGATTCTTATCTCCCACTTATCGAATTCTCATACAATAATAGGTATTATTCTAGCATTAGTATGGCTCCTTTCCAAGCTCTTTATGGTTAAAAGTGTCGTTCCATTATTTTTTGGAACAAGATTGGTGAAGCCCAAATCACCGGTCCCGAACAAAGTGGTGTTCATCCTACCTTTCATGTATCGAACCTCATAAAGTGCTTAGCCGAAGATAATTTTCATATACCTCTCGATGAAGTGCGTATCGATGAAACTTTGCTAATGATCGAGAAACCCGTTGAAATCATGTACCTCAATGAGAAACGAACGAAACGTAGACGCATCCGTTTGGTTAAAGTCCTTTGGGAATCACGCTGTGAGGCTAAATTTACTTGGGAATGAGAAGACGAGATGAAGGAAAAGTACCTACATGTGTTTATTACAGATTCCTCTTAATTTCGGAATGAAATTTCCTAAACTAGGGAAGATTGTAACATTCGTCATTTTCGGTTTAACTTGTATTTTTATTTGTATCAAAAACTCGACTCGTTTCAATCTTTTAGATCCGTTGTTATTAATAAGATATTGGGTTTTATGTTCATTTATGTTACACAAATGTGAGATCAAGAAAAAATCCTCTTCGGTACGTTAAAACATCCTTTTACGGTTAAAAATGAGTTAAAATGAACAATAGGGACTAAACTTGCCAAACATCAAAATCTAGAAACAACGCCCCCCCCCCCCCCCCGCTTGAGCTCCGCGTCACGCCTCCATCACCCCCATGGTGGTAGAGCACGGCCTAGGTGCAATTGCAGATCACCAGCTCATTTTTCTTGTTGTTTTGTGCATTGTTTGACCTTTTAAACCTATCCTAATGCATGAAACTCTTAAAAGAATGTTGGGACTTATATTTTAGACCGATGCATTGAATTAATTTGTGGATGAAAAGTATATTAATTTGGTCTCAACCAAGGGTGGATGGCTTGAAGACCAAGTCATGCTAGACTAGTATAAATAGATGTTTTTATTCATTTGTCTAGTATGAGTGACTGTATTGTGTATGTGTGAGATTTTGGGTTTTATCCCTTTGAGAGAGTCTCCGCCTCCAGGATGAGCTCTTCTGGTGGCGGCTGATATTTCTTAATCGATTGTATGTATGAATGTAAGTATGAGTGTTTCATCTTTATGAGAATCATTCGACTAATATTATCATACTACCATTTCTATCTTTTGAGTTTTGATTAAAATTGTTCATCCTACTTTATTGTTGATTGTTAATCAAATCAGGCTCTCTCCAATACACCTCATCCGTCCAAACATCATTCAAGAGTGAATACAAGTTAGATTCGATCCGAGCTCCACTGTCGTTAATAACACCGAATATTCACGCTTCCGCACCGGGGTTCGGTTCAGTCAATTGGTATCAGAGCGGGGTTACCGAATCGTTCAGACTAATCGCTGAACTGATTCACTTCGCTCTTGAATCCACCATGGACGTTAAATGATGAAGTTTGTTGAAATTATTTTTGGGGGTTTTAAAATTATTTGATAAATCGGAGAAAATTTTATGGATTGATGTTTGGGTTGATGACTCGTTCGGAGATCCAACATCAATTTCATGTTTATTTGGCCAGAATGGTCCAGATCTGATGTAACAGTGTTATTTGGCTTGTTTTTGGAGCAACACTGTTCATTTGACGATTTCCAGATCTGAAAAGGTTGATTATGATATGAAGATAGGTTTCTATGATTTCGAGATAGCGTGGATATTGCTACAATGATTAATTTCAGATTATGATACTTGTTTCCAGATCTGAAAAATTAGGGTTTGTGTGTGCTCATTGTTGTTTATGTTATTTGTGCTGCTCGAACTGTACATGATTTGGTAGATAAACATTGCCACTGGTACAAACTGGTATGGAGAATGTACAAGTCAAAAATGAACATGTACTAGAGGCAATATCATTACGGTTTGTTGCAGCAGATGCAAAATGAATATTCAAGCAGGTTCTGCAAGGGCAAATCAGTAACTGATTATGTAGAAATGAAGTTTTGGTGTCTCGAGCATACTATGAACAAATAAGATTGGACTCGAGTATGGAAAATGACTAAGTGTTGTTTCGAGCACAGGAGGTGTTTTTGCCCAAGCACATCTTTGTTTGGCTCAAGCACATGTTATTTCGAGCACATCTTACATCGAGAACATCAAATTCGAGCACACTTTGTGAAACCCAAAGCATATCCTTTGTCTTCTCAAGAAATCTATTTTCATTAAGTTTCGAGCACACCTTGTTATTTATCCGAGCAGACTCTTTTTTTTTTAGCATACTTCGTTTTGTCTTGAACAATTATGCTTGTGAAGAGAAAACTCAAGTTTGTGTCGAGCACACCCTTGCTCTTGTAACGATTACGACGAAACCAAGTATACCCTAGCCGGTAGACAATAGTTACGTTATATTTAATGTCGGGTACATGAATTACCATTGTAATTATACGAGAATACAGGGTTCACTGTATTGATTGTACGTGAATATATAATTCATCGTATTGAATATGCGATTAATCGATCGATAGTTATTGAAACCCGAAAGAATCGAGGGTTCAATTATAGACGATATCTATAATATTTAGTGATTTTACGAAGTGTTAAAGCTTCGGGATAAGTGAATTAAAGCACAGAAAAAGAATTTTCGATTTAATGGTACGTCGGTACATTAAACGAAACCTTCAATACCAAACCGAGCAAGAGACGATCAATCAAGCCGAAAAAGATGCGCAATTATTAATAATATGATGTTTTAAGTTAATAAATGTCATGGTTTAAGTTTTTAAAGTTTTTAAATCGGTTTTATATAAATTTCATTTTTTAAGCCGAAAACGACCATTTTAGCCTGGTTTTAAGCCGAATTAAACATTTAACCCAAAAACGAACTGAACCAGATTATCCAAAACATTATCCGGATTTCTGAAATCTAAATATGTGGCTAAGAATGAAAAGGTGGGTCCCACCCCACCCCTCCATGAGACCGATCGGACATAAGGGGGAATTATACCCCATTATCTCATTTTTTTATACAACCATGGCATGATTCTTCAATTCTCTCCACAATTTCACTCAAAAACCCGAGTTTGTAGCAAGAAAAGTAAGGTAAAAATCGAGTTATTTACGTTTCCATCTTCGTTTCTTGAGTTTATTTGCAAGAAAATGAGGTTTCAAAGATGAAAACCGATTCTTGCATAATCAAGTGATGTATACGGGTTATACAAGGGATCTTGGTCCAGGAAAGGAGTTAAACGAACCAAAATCGAATTTTTACGGTTTAAACTTTAGTTTTGAAACAATAACCGAAACTATAGTGTAAGAGGCTTGATTGTGAGTGTAACTTGCTTGGTATTGTGGTATGTTGGTTGTAGGATCTGTGTTTAGTGGTAGATAAGGCGGAAAGACGAGTTTGTAGCTTGTAGTGGCGGAAAACGAAAGGTATATTCGGTTTATGTTCGGTTATGGATTTTTGGACAGATTGTGAACGGTTTAGAGTTAGATCATGAAATTTTACAGAAGTGTTAAATACATGAAAATAAGAGTTCTGTGAAGTTTTGGTAATTTTTGGACAAAGGATGAATATTTGGTGAATTTAATGCTCGGTTTTGGCTAAAAATGGTGAAAAATAGTTAAATATCATGAAAATTTCTGGAAATTTGCAGATAAGCTTTTTATATCATGTAAAAGTCACACACAAAATTTTAGGTCAGTT